>NC_134399.1:151142754-151389781 GCF_050003625.1 Haematobia irritans
AAACTATGCGTCCTAGAGCGAAAAGGAGCTTAATTCATGACCACCCCCAAAAAAAATCGAAAATTCCTTCCAAATCCTGAAAAAATTGAAATTTTTATATGAAAAACTTGTTTTGCTCATATCTCCTAAACTATGCGCCCTAGAGCGAAAAGGAGCTTAATTCATGACCACCCCCAAAAAATCGAAAATTCCTTCCAAATCCTGAAAAAATTGAAATTTTTTTATGAAAAACTTGTTTTGCTCATATCTCCTAAACTATGCGTCCTAGAGCGAAAAGGAGCTTAATTCATGACCACCCCCAAAAAATCGAAAATTCCCTCCAAATCCTGAAAAAAATTAAATTTTTATATGAAAAACTTGTTGTGCTCATATCTCCTAAACTATGCGTCCTAGAGCGAAAAGGCGCTTAATTCATGACCACCCCCACAAAATCGAAAATTCCACCCAAACCCTGAAAAAATGTAAATTTTTTGATGAAAAACTTGTTTTGCTCATATCTCCTAAACTATGCGTCCTAGAGCGAAAAGGAGCTTAATTCATGACCACCCCCAGAAAATCGAAAATCCTGAAAAAAATTGAAATTTTTATATGAAAAACTTGTTGTGCTCATATCTCCTAAACTATGCGTCCTAGAGCGAAAAGGAGCTTAATTCATGACCACCCCCAAAAAATCGAAAATTCCTTCCAAATCCTGAAAAAATTGAAATTTTTATATGAAAAGCTTGTTGTGCTCATATCTCCTAAACTATGCGTCCTAGAGCGAAAAGGAGCTTAATTCATGACCACCCCCAAAAAATCGAAAATTCCTTCCAAATCCTGAAAAAATTGAAATTTTTATATGAAAAACTTGTTTTGCTCATATCTCCTAAACTATGCGTCCTAGAGCGAAAAGGAGCTTAATTCATGACCACCCAAAAAATCAAAAATTCCTTCCAAATCCTGAAAAAATTGAAATTTTTATATGAAAAACTTGTTTTGCTCATATCTCCTAAACTATGCGTCCTAGAGCGAAAAGGAGCTTAATTCGTGACCACCCTCAAAAAATCGAAAATTCCTTCCAAATCCTGAAAAAATTGAAATTTTTATATGAAAAACTTGTTTTGCTCATATCTCCTAAACTATGCGTCCTAGAGCGAAAAGGAGCTTAATTCATGACCACCCCCAAAAAAATTGAAAATTCCATCCAAATCCTGAAAAAATTGAAATTTTTATATGAAAAACTTGTTTTGCTCATATCTCCTAAACTATGCGTCCTAAAGCGAAAAGGAGCTTAATTCATGACCACCCCCAAAAAAATCGAAAATTCCTCCCAAATCCTGAAAAAATTGAAATTTTTATATGAAAATTTTTTTTTGCTCATATCTCCTAAACTATGCGTCCTAAAGCGAAAAGGAGCTTAATTCATGACCACCCCCAAAAAATTGAAAATTCCATCTAAATCCTGAAAAAATTTAAATTTTTATATGAAAAACTTGTTTTGATCATATCTCCTAAACTATGCGTCCCAGAGCGAAAAGGAGCTTAATTCATGACCACCCCCAAAAAATCGAAAATTCCTTCCAAATCCTGAAAAAATTGAAATTTTTATATGAAAAACTTGTTTTGCTCATATCTCCTAAACTATGCGTCCTAAAGCGAAAAGGAGCTTAATTCATGACCACCCTCAAAAAAATCGAAAATTCCTCCCCAAAAAATTGAAATTTTTATATGAAAAACTTGTTTTGCTCATATCTCCTAAACTATGCGTCCTAGAGCGAAAAGGGGCTTAATTCATGACCACCCCCAAAAAATCGAAAATTCCTTCCAAATCCTAAAAAAATTGAAATTTTTATATGAAACACTTGTTTTGCTCATATCTCCTAAACTATGCGTCCTAGAGCGAAAAGGAGCTCAATTCATGACCAACCCCAAAAAATCGAAAATTCCTTCCAAATCCTGAAAAAATTTAAATTTTTATATGAGAAACTTGTTTTGCTCATATCTCCTAAACTATGCGTCCTAGAGCGAAAAGGAGCTTAATTCATGACCACCCCCAAAAAATCGAAAATTCCTTCCAAATCCTGAAAAAATTTAAATTTTTATATGAAAAACTTGTTTTGCTTATATCTCCTAAACTATGCGTCCTAGAGCGAAAAGGAGCTTAATTCATGACCTCCCTCAAAAAATCGAAAATTCCATCCAAATCCTGAAAAAATTTTAATTTTTATATGAAAAACTTGTTTTGCTCATATCTCCTAAACTGTGCGTCCTAGAGCGAAAAGGGGCTTAATTCATGACCACCCCGAAAATATCGAAAATTCCTTCCAAATCCTGAAAAAATTAAAATTTTTATATGAAAAACTTGTTTTGCTCATATCTCCTAAACTATGAGTCCTAGAGGGAAAAGGAGCTTAATTCATGACCACCCCCAAAATATCGAAAATTTCTTCCAAATCCTGAAAAAATTGAAATTTTTTATGAAAAACTTGTTTTGCTCATATCTCCCAAACTATGCGTCCTAGAGCGAAAAGGAGCTTAATTCATGACCACCCCTAAAAATCGAAAATTCCTTCCAAATTCTGAAAAATTGAAATTTTTATATGAAAAACTTGTTTTGCTCATATCTCCTAAACTATGCGTCCTAGAGCGAAAAGGATTAATTCATGACCACCCCCAAAAAATTGAAAATTCCATCCAAAGCCTGAAAAAATTTAAATTTTTATACGAAAAACTTGTTTTGCTCATATCTCCTAAACTATGCGTCCTAGAGCGAAAAGGAGCTTAATTCGTGACCACCCCCAAAAAATCGAAAATTCCATCCAAATCCTGAGACAATTGAAATTTTTATATGAAAAACTTGTTTTGCTCATATCTCCTAAATTATGCGTCCTAGAGCGAAAAGGAGCTTAATTCATGACCACCCCCAAAAAAACGAAAATTCCTTCCAAATCGTGAAAAAATTTAAATTTTAATTCATGACCACCCCCAAAAAATCGAAAATTCCATCCAAATCCTGAAAAAATTTAAATTTTTATATGAAAAACTTGTTTTGCTCATATCTCCTAAACTATGCGTCCTAGAGCGAAAAGGAGCTTAATTCATGACCACCCCCAAAAAATCGAAAATTCCTTCCAAATCCTGAAAAAATTAAATTTTTTATATGAAAAACTTGTTTTGCTCATATCTCCTAAACTATGAGTCCTAGAGCGAAAAGGAGCTTAATTCATGACCACCCCCAAAAAAATCGAAAATTCATTCCAAATCCTGAAAAATTGAAATTTTTATATGAAAAACTTGTTTTGCTCATATCTCCTAAACTATGCGTCCTAGAGGGAAAAGGAGCTTAATTCATGACCACCCCCAAAAAATCGAAAATTCTTTCCAAATCCTGAAAAAATTTAAATTTTTTTATGAAAAACTTGTTTTGCTCATATCTCCTAAACTATGCGTCCTAGAGCGAAAAGGAGCTTAATTCATGACCACCCGCAAAAAATCGAAAATTCTTTCCAAATCCTGAAAAAATTAAATTTTTTATATGAAAAACTTGTTTTGCTCATATCTCCTAAACTATGAGTCCTAGAGCGAAAAGGAGCTTAATTCATGACCACCCCCAAAAAAATCGAAAATTCCTTCCAAATCCTGAAATAATTGAAATTTTTATATGAAAAACTTGTTTTGCTCATATCTCCCAATCTATGCGTCCTAGAGCGAAAAGGAGCTTAAGTCATGGCCACGCCCAAAAAATCGAAAATTCCCTCCA
Organism: Haematobia irritans; assembly: GCF_050003625.1. Classification (NCBI taxonomy): domain Eukaryota; kingdom Metazoa; phylum Arthropoda; class Insecta; order Diptera; family Muscidae; genus Haematobia; species Haematobia irritans. Next base: position 151,146,494 of record NC_134399.1, read on the forward strand.
AATCCTGAAAAAAATTAAATTTTTATATGAAAAACTTGTTGTCCTCATATCTCCTAAACTATGCGTCCTAGAGCGAAAAGGAGCTTAATTCATGACCACCCGCAAAAAATCGAAAATTCCTTCCAAATCCTGAAAAAATTAAATTTTTTATATGAAAAACTTGTTTTGCTCATATCTCCTAAACTATGAGTCCTAGAGCGAAAAGGAGCTTAATTCATGACCACCCCCAAAAAAATCGAAAATTCCTTCCAAATCCTGAAATAATTGAAATTTTTATATGAAAAACTTGTTTTGCTCATATCTCCCAAACTATGCGTCCTAGAGCGAAAAGGAGCTTAAGATAGTTGGAGCTGGAGATAGTTGGAATTCATTCAGATCCATAAGGCATCACTCAAATACTTTTCAGCTATATGAAACTACTGAGAATGAGGTTCGAGAGTTCATTTTGCAGTTAGATAGGAATAAATCTCCTGGTCATGACTCTATAACACCAAATGTTTTGGTAGAGTGTTGCGATGAATTGTTACCATATTTGGTAGAAATATTTAATAGCTCGGTTAGAAGTCATGTGTATCCGCAGGTTCTTAAGGTGCAGAAAATTTTACCAATACCGAAAGAGAAAAAGTCTACTAACGTTGAGATGTATAGGCCTATTGCGCTTTTGCCGGTTATAGATAAGATATTTGAAAGGATAATATATAAACAGCTGAGTGAGTATTTGCTTCAAGAAGAGCTTTTATCAAATAATCAATATGGCTTTAGAAAGGGATGTGGAACTGACGAAGCCGTAGTGAATGTTGTTAATTATATATGTTCCTGTTTTGACGAAGGTTATTCTACAGTTGGGGGAATGTTTTATGATTTCTCTAAGGCATTCGATCTAGTTGATCATGGAATTTTGTTGGAAAAGCTGTCATTTTATGGAATTAGGGGAAGAGAGTTAGCATTTTTTAGAAGTTACTTGAGGGATAGAGTACAATATGTGCAGATAAATAACGGTAGAAGTTCAATGGGTATTATTAAACATGGCGTTCCCCAGGGCAGTGTTCTGGGGCCTCTACTGTTTAAGATTTATATTGATGATTTAAACAACCTTAATTTGAGAGGAAGAATATATATGTATGCTGATGATCTGTGCATTTTTTACCCGTCTAAGATAGATAGTGTACTTTTAGATAATATTCAACATGATGCTAACATTGTTTCGGAATTTGCGAAATTAAACAAACTCAAACTGAATTTAAATAAGACGCAGTTGATGCGGTTTAGACCACATCAGTCACAAAGTAGTGACAATATTATTATGTTGGAAGGAAATGAGATCAGAGAAGTTAAGGTAGTTAAATACTTGGGTGTTTATCTCCAAAATAATTTGTCATGGAGCAAACATATACAAGAATTAAGAAGTAAAATTTCTCCTATTCTTGGAATACTTTACAAACTTAAAAATAAACTCACTGAGAGCACAAAGATGAAGGTTTACGAATGTCTCATTCAAAGTAAAATCAATTATTTGTCCTTAATTTATGGTCACAAACGGAACGCTGATCTAAAATCAATACAAATAATTCAGAATAAAGCACTAAAAATAATTTTTAATCTTCCAAGAACATATTCGACATTGTCCTTGTATAAAGATGTAGCCAAAACTATTTTACCTATATATGGATTATTCAAAATGCAGATTTTAACGTACGTTTATAAAGTTTTGCACAATATAGGATTTCATACCATAAGATTTCGCCAGCGTAATCATGGTATAAATACAAGAAATCATATGAATTTGTACGTTGTCAGGTGTCGCTTGGAAATGTCAAAGCAGAGAATCGAATTTATGGGAAGCATGGAATATAATGATTTGCCATTGTATGTTAAAGATGCACAATCGATATCAATATTTAAACAAAGATTAAAGCGTCATCTAATTGACAATATTGAAATGCTTATAATATGATGATGGGAATAAGCAGAATTTGAATTTATGCTAAATATAATAGAAAAAGATTTAAAGATTTTTTTCTTTTAATGAAATATGTTGTAATTGAATTTTGACTTCATTAACAGTTTAAATGTTGCCAGATTGCCTCAATAATGCCATTATGGCGCTGAGGCTATAAATATTTTTATAAATGTATATATATATAATTAATTTGTAAAAATGAATTAATAATAATATAATAAAATGTTATACAAATACAAAAAAAAAAAAAAAAAAAAAAGTCATGGCCACGCCCAAAAAATCAAAAATTCCTTCCAAATCCTGAAAAAATTGAAATTTTTATATGAAAAACTTGTTTTGCTCATATCTCCTAAACTATGCGTCCTAGAGCGAAAAGGAGCTTAATTCATGACCACCCCCAAAAAATTGAAAATTCCATCCAAAGCCTGAAAAAATTTAAATTTTTATACGAAAAAATTGTTTTGCTCATATCACCTAAACTATGCGTCCTAGAGCGAAAAGGAGCTTAATTCATGACCACCCAAAAAATCGAAAATTCCTTCCAAATCCTGAAAAAATTGGAATTTTTATATGAAAAACTTGTTTTGCTCATATCTCCTAAACTATGCGTCCTAGAGCGAAAAGGAGCTTAATTCGTGACCACCCCCAAAAAATCGAAAATTCCATCCAAATCCTGAAACAATTGAAATTTTTATATGAAAAACTTGTTTTGCTCATATCTCCTAAACTATGCGTCCTAGAGCGAAAAGGAGCTTAATTCATGACCACCCCCAAAAAATTGAAAATTCCATCCAAAGCCTGAAAAAATTTAAATTTTTATACGAAAAAATTGTTTTGCTCATATCACCTAAACTATGCGTCCTAGAGCGAAAAGGAGCTTAATTCATGACCACCCAAAAAATCGAAAATTCCTTCCAAATCCTGAAAAAATTGGAATTTTTATATGAAAAACTTGTTTTGCTCATATCTCCTAAACTATGCGTCCTAGAGCGAAAAGGAGCTTCATTCGTGACCACCCCCAAAAAATCGGAAATTCCTTCCAAATCCTGAAAAAATTGAAATTTTTATATGAAAAACTTGTTTTGCTCATATCTCCTAAACTATGCGTCCTAGAGCGAAAAGGAGCTTAATTCATGACCACCCCCAAAAAAATCGAAAATTCCATCCAAATCCTGAAAAAATTGAAATTTTTATATGAAAAACTTGTTTTGCTCATATCTCCTAAACTATGCGTCCTAGAGCGAAAAGGAGCTTAATTCGTGACCACCCCCAAAAAATCGAAAATTCCATCCAAATCCTGAAACAATTGAAATTTTTATATGAAAAACTTGTTTTGCTCATATCTCCTAAATTATGCGTCCTAGAGCGAAAAGGAGCTTAATTCATGACCACCCCCAAAAAATCGAAAATTCCTTCCAAATCGTGAAAAAATTTAAATTTTTATATGAAAAACTTGTTTTGCTCATATCTCCTAAACTATGCGTCCTAGAGCGAAAAGGAGCTTAATTCATGACCACCCAAAAAATCGAAAATTCGTTCCAAATCCTGAAAAAATTTAAATTTTTATATGAAAAACTTGTTTTGCTCATATCTCCTAAACTATGCGTCCTAGAGCGAAAAGGAGCTTAATTCATGACCACCCCCAAAAAAATCCAAAATTCCATCCAAATCCTGAAAAAAATTTAAATTTTTATATGAAAAACTTGTTTTGCTCATATCTCCTAAACTATGCGTCCTAAAGCGAAAAGGAGCTTAATTCATGACCACCCCCAAAAAATCGAAAATTCCTTCCAAATCGTGAAAAAATTTAAATTTTTATATGAAAAACTTGTTTTGCTCATATCTCCTAAACTATGCGTCCTAGAGGGAAAAGGAGCTTAATTCATGACCACCCCCAAAAAATCGAAAATTCCTTCCAAATCCTGAAAAAATTGAAATTTTAATATGAAAATTTTTTTGCTCATATCTCCTAAACTATGCGTCTTAGAGCGAAAAGGAGCTTAATTCATGACCACCCCCAAAAATCGAAAATTCCATCTAAATCCTGAAAAAATTGAAATTTTTATATGAAAAACTTGTTTTGCTCATATCTCCTAAACTATGCGTCCTAGAGCGAAAAGGAGCTTAATTCATGACCACCCAAAAAATCGAAAATTCGTTCCAAATCCTGAAAAAATTGAAATTTTTATATGAAAAACTTGTTTTGCTCATATCTCCTAAACTATGCGTCCTAGAGCGAAAAGGAGCTTAATTCATGACCACCCCCAAAAAATCCAAAATTCCATCCAAATCCTGAAAAAAATTTAAATTTTTATATGAAAAACTTGTTTTGCTCATATCTCCTAAACTATGCGTCCTAGAGCGAAAAGGGGCTTAATTCATGACCACCCCCAAAAAAATCCAAAATTCCATCCAAATCCTGAAAAAAATTTAAATTTTTATATGAAAAACTTGTTTTGCTCATATCTCCTAAACTATGCGTCCTAAAGCGAAAAGGAGCTTAATTCATGACCACCCCCAAAAAATCGAAAATTCCTTCCAAATCGTGAAAAAATTTAAATTTTTATATGAAAAACTTGTTTTGCTCATATCTCCTAAACTATGCGTCCTAGAGCGAAAAGGAGCTTAATTCATGACCACCCAAAAAATCGAAAATTCGTTCCAAATCCTGAAAAAATTGAAATTTTTATATGAAAAACTTGTTTTGCTCATATCTCCTAAACTATGCGTCCTAGAGCGAAAAGGAGCTTAATTCATGACCACCCCCAAAAAATCCAAAATTCCATCCAAATCCTGAAAAAAATTTAAATTTTTATATGAAAAACTTGTTTTGCTCATATCTCCTAAACTATGCGTCCTAGAGCGAAAAGGGGCTTAATTCATGACCACCCCCAAAAAATCGAAAATTCCTTCCAAATCCTGAAAAAATTTAAATTTTTATATGAAAAACTTGTTTTGCTCATATCTCCTAAACTATGCGTCCTAGAGCGAAAAGGAGCTTAATTCATGACCACCCACAAAAAATTGAAAATTCCATCTAAATCCTGAAAAAATTTAAATTTTTATATGAAAAACTTGTTTTGCTCATATCTCCTAAACTATGCGTCCTAAAGCGAAAAGGAGCTTAATTCATGACCACCCCCAAAAAAATCGAAAATTCCTCCCAAATCCTGAAAAAATTGAAATTTTTATATGAAAAACTTGTTTTGCTCATATCTCCTAAACTATGCGTCCTAAAGCGAAAAGGAACTTAATTCATGACCACCCCCAAAAAAATCGAAAATTCCTCCCAAATCCTGAAAAAATTGAAATTTTTATATGAAAATTTTTTTTTGCTCATATCTCCTAAACTATGCGTCCTAGAGCGAAAAGGAGCTTAATTCATAACCACCCCCAAAAAATCGAAAATTCCATCTAAATCCTGAAAAAATTGAAATTTTTATATGAAAAACTTGTTTTGCTCATATCTCCTAAACTATGCGTCCCAGAGCGAAAAGGAGCTTAATTCATGACCACCCCCAAAAAATCGAAAATTCCTTCCAAATCCTGAAAAAATTGAAATTTTTATATGAAAAACTTGTTTTGGTCATATCTCCTAAACTATGCGTCCTAGAGCGAAAAGGAGCTTAATTCATGACCACCCCCAAAAAATCGAAAATTCCTTCCAAATCCTGAAAAAATTGAAATTTTTATATGAAAAACTTGTTTTGCTCATATCTCCTAAACTATGCGTCCTAGAGCGAAAAGGAGCTTAATTCATGACCTCCCTCAAAAAATCGAAAATTCCATCCAAATCCTGAAAAAATTTTAATTTTTATATGAAAAACTTGTTTTGCTCATGTCTCCTAAACTATGCGTCCTAGAGCGAAAAGGAGCTTAATTCATGTCCACCCCCAAAAAATCGAAAATTCCTTCCAAATCCTGAAAAAATTAAAATTTTTATATGAAAAACTTGTTTTGCTCATATCTCCTAAACTATGAGTCCTAGAGCGAAAAGTAGCTTAATTCATGACCACCCCCAAAAAAATCGAAAATTCCTTCCAAATCCTGAAAAAATTGAAATTTTTATATGGAAAACTTGTTTTGCTCATATCTCCTAAACTATGCGTCCTAGAGGGAAAAGGAGCTTAATTCATGATCACCCCAAAAATATCGAAAATTCCTTCCAAATCCTGAAAAAATTGAAATTTTTTATGAAAAACTTGTTTTGCTCATATCTCCTAAACTATGCGTCCTAGAGCGAAAAGGAGCTTAATTCATGACCACCCCCAAAAAATCGAAAATTCCATCCAAAGCCTGAAAAATTTAAATTTTAATTCATGACCACCCCCAAAAAATCGAAAATTCCATCCAAATCCTGAAAAAATTGAAATTTTTATATGAAAAACTTGTTTTGCTCATATCTCCTTAACTATGAGTCCTAGAGCGAAAAGGAGCTTAATTCATGACCACCCCAAAAAAATCGAAAATTCCTTCCAAATCCTGAAAAAAATTAAATTTTTATATGAAAAACTTGTTGTGCTCATATCTCCTAAACTATGCGTCCTAGAGCGAAAAGGAGCTTAATTCATGACCACCCCCAAAAAATCGAAAATTCCTTCCAAATCCTGAAATAATTGAAATTTTTATATGAAAAACTTGTTTTGCTCATATCTCCCAAACTATGCGTCCTAGAGCGAAAAGGAGCTTAATTCATGACCACGCCCAAAAAATCAAAAATTCCTCCCAAATCCTGAAAAAAATTGAAATTTTTATATGAAAATTTTTTTTGCTCATATCTCCTAAACTATGCGTCCTAGAGCGAAAAGGAGCTTAATTCATGACCACCCCCAAAAAATCGAAAATTCCATCTAAATCCTGAAAAAATTGAAATTTTTATATGAAAAACTTGTTTTGCTCATATCTCCTTAACTATGCGTCCTAGAGCGAAAAGGAGCTTAATTCATGACCACCCCCAAAAAATCGAAAATTCCTTCCAAATCCTGAAAAAATTAAATTTTTTATATGAAAAACTTGTTTTGCTCATATCTCCTAAACTATGCGTCCTAGAGCGAAAAGGGGCTTAATTCATGACCACCCCAAAAAAATCGAAAATTCCTTCCAAATCCTGAAAAAAATTAAATTTTTATATGAAAAACTTGTTGTGCTCATATCTCCTAAACTATGCGTCCTAGAGCGAAAAGGAGCTTAATTCATGACCACCCCCAAAAAATCGAAAATTCCTTCCAAATCCTGAAAAAATTGAAATTTTTATTTGAAAAACTTGTTTTGGTCATATCTCCTAAACTATGCGTCCTAGAGCGAAAAGGAGCTTAATTCATGACCACCCCCAAAAAATCGAAAATTCCTTCCAAATCCTGAAAAAATTGAAATTTTTATATGAAAAACTTGTTTTGCTCATATCTCCTAAATTATGCGTCCTAGAGCGAAAAGGAGCTTAATTCATGACCACCCCCAAAAAATCGAAAATTCCTTCCAAATCCTGAAAAAATTGAAATTTTTATATGAAAAACTTGTTTTGCTCATATCTCCTAAACTATGCGTCCTAGAGCGAAAAGGAGCTTAATTCATGACCACCCCCAAAAAATCGAAAATTCCTTCCAAATCCTGAAAAAATTGAAATTTTTATATGAAAAACTTGTTCTGCTCATATCTCCTAAACTATGCGTCCTAGAGCGAAAAGGGGCTTAATTCATGACCACCCCCAAAAAATTTAAAATTCCATCTAAATCCTGAAAAAATTTAAATTTTTATATGAAAAACTTGTTTCGCTCATATCTCCTAAACTATGCGTCCCAGAGCGAAAAGGAGCTTAATTCATGACCACCCCCAAAAAATCGAAAATTCCTTCCAAATCCTGAAAAAATTGAAATTTTTATATGAAAAACTTGTTTTGGTCATATCTCCTAAACTATGCGTCCTAGAGCGAAAAGGAGCTTAATTCATGACCACCCCCAAAAAATCGAAAATTCCTTCCAAATCCTGAAAAAATTGAAATTTTTATATGAAAAATTTGTTTTGCTCATATCTCCTAAACTATGCGTCCTAGAGCGAAAAGGAGCTTAATTCATGACCACCCCCAAAAAATCGAAAATTCCTTCCAAATCCTGAAAAAATTAAAATTTTTATATGAAAAACTTGTTTTGCTCATATCTCCTAAACTATGCGTCCTAGAGCGAAAAGGAGCTTAATTCATGACCACCCCCAAAAAATCGAAAATTCCTTCCAAATCCTGAAAAAATTGAAATTTTTATATGAAAAACTTGTTCTGCTCATATCTCCTAAACTATGCGTCCTAGAGCGAAAAGGGGCTTAATTCATGACCACCCCCAAAAAATTTAAAATTCCATCTAAATCCTGAAAAAATTTAAATTTTTATATGAAAAACTTGTTTCGCTCATATCTCCTAAACTATGCGTCCCAGAGCGAAAAGGAGCTTAATTCATGACCACCCCCAAAAAATCGAAAATTCCTTCCAAATCCTGAAAAAATTGAAATTTTTATATGAAAAACTTGTTTTGGTCATATCTCCTAAACTATGCGTCCTAGAGCGAAAAGGAGCTTAATTCATGACCACCCCCAAAAAATCGAAAATTCCTTCCAAATCCTGAAAAAATTGAAATTTTTATATGAAAAATTTGTTTTGCTCATATCTCCTAAACTATGCGTCCTAGAGCGAAAAGGGGCTTAATTCATGACCACCCCCAAAAAATTTAAAATTCCATCTAAATCCTGAAAAAATTTAAATTTTTATATGAAAAACTTGTTTCGCTCATATCTCCTAAACTATGCGTCCCAGAGCGAAAAGGAGCTTAATTCATGACCACCCCCAAAAAATCGAAAATTCCTTCCAAATCCTGAAAAAATTGAAATTTTTATATGAAAAACTTGTTCTGCTCATATCTCCTAAACTATGCGTCCTAGAGCGAAAAGGAGCTTAATTCATGACCTCCCTCAAAAAATCGAAAATTCCATCCAAATCCTGAAAAAATTTTAATTTTTATATGAAAAACTTGTTTTGCTCATATCTCCTAAACTATGCGTCCTAGTGCGAAAAGGAGCTTAATTCATGACCACCCCCAAAAAATCGAAAATTCCTTCCAAATCCTGAAAAAATTAAAATTTTTATATGAAAAACTTGTTTTGCTCATATCTCCTAAACTATGAGTCCTAGAGCGAAAAGGAGCTTAATTCATGACCACCCCCAAAAAATTGAAAATTCCATCCAAAGCCTGAAAAAATTTAAATTTTTATACGAAAAAATTGTTTTCTCCTATCTCCTAAACTATGCGTCCTAGAGCGAAAAGGAGCTTAATTCGTGACCACCCCCAAAAAATCGAAAACTCCATCCAAATCCTGAAACAATTGAAATTTTTATATGAAAAACTTGTTTTGCTCATATCTCCTAAATTATGCGTCCTAGAGCGAAAAGGAGCTTAATTCATGACCACCCCCAAAAAATCGAAAATTCCTTCTAAATCGTGAAAAAATTTAAATTTTAATTCACGACCACCTCCAAAAAATCGAAAATTCCATCCAAATCCTGAAAAAATTGAAATTTTTATATGAAAAACTTGTTTTGCTCATATCTCCTAAACTATGCGTCCTAGAGGGAAAAGGAGCTTAATTCATGACCACCCCCCAAAAAATCGAAAATTCTTTCCAAATCCTGAAAAAATTTAAATTTTTTTATGAAAAACTTGTTTTGCTCATATCTCCTAAACTATGCGTCCTAGAGCGAAAAGGAGCTTAATTCATGACCACCCCCAAAAAATCGAAAATTCCCTCCAAATCCTGAAAAAAATTAAATTTTTATATGAAAAACTTGTTGTGCTCATATCTCCTAAACTATGCGTCCTAGAGCGAAAAGGAGCTTAATTCATGACCACCCCCAAAAAATCGAAAATTCCTTCCAAATCCTGAAATAATTGAAATTTTTATATGAAAAACTTGTTTTGCTCATATCTCCCAAACTATGCGTCCTAGAGCGAAAAGGAGCTTAATTCATGACCACCCCCAAAAAATTGAAAATTCCATCCAAAGCCTGAAAAAATTTAAATTTTTATACGAAAAAATTGTTTTGCTCATATCACCTAAACTATGCGTCCCAGAGCGAAAAGGAGCTTAATTCATGACCACCCAAAAAATCGAAAATTCCTTCCAAATCCTGAAAAAATTGGAATTTTTATATGAAAAACTTGTTTTGCTCATATCTCCTAAACTATGCGTCCTAGAGCGAAAAGGAGCTTAATTCGTGACAACCCCCAAAAAATCGGAAATTCCTTCCAAATCCTGAAAAAATTGAAATTTTTATATGAAAAACTTGTTTTGCTCATATCTCCTAAACTATGCGTCCTAGAGCGAAAAGGAGCTTAATTCATGACCACCCCCAAAAAAATCGAAAATTCCATCCAAATCCTGAAAAAATTGAAATTTTTATATGAAAAACTTGTTTTGCTCATATCTCCTAAACTATGCGTCCTAGAGCGAAAAGGAGCTTAATTCGTGACCACCCCCAAAAAATCGAAAATTTCATCCAAATCCTGAAACAATTGAAATTTTTATATGAAAAACTTGTTTTGCTCATATCTCCTAAATTATGCGTCCTAGAGCGAAAAGGAGCTTAATTCATGACCACCCCCAAAAAATCGAAAATTCCTTCCAAATCGTGAAAAAATTTAATTTTTTATATGAAAAACTTGTTTTGCTCATATCTCCTAAACTATGCGTCCTAGAGCGAAAAGGAGCTTAATTCATGACCACCCCCAAAAAATCGCAAATTCCTTCCAAATCCTGAAAAAATTGAAATTTTTATATGAAAAACTTGTTTTGCTCATATCTCCTAAACTATGCGTCCTAGAGCGAAAAGGAGCTTAATTCATGACCACCCCCAAAAAATCGAAAATTCCTTCCAAATCCTGAAAAAATTGATATTTTTATATGAAAAACTTGTTTTGCTCATATCTCCTAAACTATGCGTCCTAGAGCGAAAAGGAGCTTAATTCATGACCACCCCCAAAAAATCGAAAATTCCTTCCAAATCCTGAAAAAAATTGATATTTTTTTATGAAAAACTTGTTTTGCTCATATCTCCTAAACTATGCGTCCTAGAGCGAAAAGGAGCTTAATTCATGACCACCCCCAAAAAATCGAAAATTCCTTCCAACTCCTGAAAAAATTGAAATTTTTATATGAAAAACTTGTTGTGCTCATATATCCTAAACTATGCGTCCTAGAGCGAAAAGGAGCTTAATTCACGACCACCGCCAAAAAATCGAAATTTCCTTCCAAATCCTGAAAAAATGGAAATTTTTATATGAAAAACTTGTTTTGCTCATATCTCCTAAACTATGCGTCCTAGAGCGAAAAGGAGCTTAATTCATGACCACCCAAAAAATCGAAAATTCCTTCCAAATCCTGAAAAAATTGAAATTTTTATATGAAAAACTTGTTTTGCTCATATCTCCTAAACTATGCGTCCTAGAGCGAAAAGGAGCTTAATTCATGACCACCCCCAAAAAATCGAAAATTCCTTCCAAATCCTGAAAAAATTGAAATTTTTATATGAAAAACTTGTTTTGCTCATATCTCCTAAATTATGCGTCCTAGAGCGAAAAGGAGCTTAATTCATGACCACCCCCAAAAAATCCAAAATTCCTTCCAAATCCTGAAAAAATTGAAATTTTTATATGAAAAACTTGTTTTGCTCATATCTCCTAAACTATGCGTCCTAGAGCGAAAAGGAGCTTAATTCATGACCACCCCCAAAAAATCGAAAATTCCTTCCAAATCCTGAAAAAATTTAAATTTTTATATGAAAAACTTGTTTTGCTCATATCTCCTAAACTATGCGTCCTAGAGCGAAAAGGAGCTTAATTCATGACCACCCCCAAAAAATCGAAAATTCCATCTAAATCCTGAAAAAATTTAAATTTTTATATGAAAAACTTGTTTTGCTCATATCTCCTAAACTATGCGTCCTAGAGCGAAAAGGAGCTTAATTCATGACCTCCCTCAAAAAATCGAAAATTCCATCCAAATCCTGAAAAAATTTTAATTTTTATATGAAAAACTTGTTTTGCTCATATCTCCTAAACTATGCGTCCTAGAGCGAAAAGGAGCTTAATTCGTGACCACCCCCAAAAAATCGAAAATTCCATCCAAATCTTGAAAAAATTTAAATTTTTATATGAAAAACTTGTTTTGCTCATATCTCCTAAACTATGCGTCCTAGAGCGAAAAGGAGCTTAATTCATGACCACCCCCAAAAAAACGAAAATTCCACCCAAACCCTGAAAAAATTGAAATTTTTTGATGAAAAACTTGTTTTGCTCATATCTCCTAAACTATGCGTCCTAGAGCGAAAAGGAGCTTAATTCATGATCACCCCCAAAAAATCGAAAATTCCATCAAAATCCTAAAAAATTTAAAATTTTTTATGAAAAGGAGCTTAATTCATGACCACCCCCAAAAAATCGAAAATTCCTTCCAAATCCTGAAAAAATTTAAATTTTTATATGAAAAACTTGTTTTCTCATATCTCCTAAATTATGCGTCCTAGAGCGAAAAGGAGCTTAATTCATGACCTCCCCCAAAAAATCCAAAATTCCTTCCAAATCCTGAAAAAATTTAAATTTTTATATGAAAAACTTGTTTTGCTCATATCTCCTAAACTATGCGTCCTAGAGCGAAAAGGAGCTTAATTCATGACCACCCCCAAAAAATCGAAAATTCCTTCCAAATCCTGAAAAAAATGAAATTTTTATATGAAAAATTTTTTTTGCTCATATCTCCTAAACTATGCGTCCTAGAGCGAAAAGGAGCTTAATTCATGACCACCCCCAAAAAATCGAAAATTCCTTCCAAATCCTGAAAAAATTTAAATTTTTTTATGAAAAACTTGTTTTGCTCATATCTCCTAAACTATGCGTCCTAGAGCGAAAAGGAGCTTAATTCATGACCACCCCCAAAAAATCGAAAATTCCCTCCAAATCCTGAAAAAAATTAAATTTTTATATGAAAAACTTGTTTTGCTCATATCTCCTAAACTATGCGTCCTAGAGCGAAAAGGAGCTTACTTCATGACCACCCAAAAAATCGAAAATTCCTTCCAAATCCTGAAAAAATTGAAATTTTTATATGAAAAACTTGTTTTGCTCATATCTCCTAAACTATGCGTCCTAGAGCGAAAAGGAGCTTAATTCATGACCACCCCCAAAAAATCGAAAATTCCTTCCAAATACTGAAAAAATTGAAATTTTTTGCTCATATCTCCTAAACTATGCGTCCTAGAGCGAAAAGGAGCTTAATTCATGACCACCCCCAAAAAATCGAAAATTCCTTCCAAATCGTGAAAAAATTGAAATTTTTATATGAAAAACTTGTTGTGCTCATATATCCTAAACTATGCGTCCTAGAGCGAAAAGGAGCTTAATTCATGACCACCCCCAAAAAATCGAAAATTCCTTCCAAATCCTGAAAAAATTGATATTTTTTTTGAAAAACTTGTTTTGCTCATATCTCCTAAACTATGCGTCCTAGAGCGAAAAGGAGCTTAATTCATGACCACCCCCAAAAAATCGAAAATTCCCTCCAAATCCTGAAAAAATTGAAATTTTTATATGAAAAACTTGTTGTGCTCATATATCCTAAACTATGCGTCCTAGAGCGAAAAGGAGCTTAATTCATGACCACCCCCAAAAAATCCAAAATTCCTTCCAAATCCTGAAAAAATTTAAATTTTTATATGAAAAACTTGTTTTGCTCATATCTCCTAAACTATGCGTCCTAGAGCGAAAAGGAGCTTAATTCATGACCACCCCCAAAAAATCGAAAATTCCTTCCAAATCGTGAAAAAATTTAAAATTTTATATGAAAAACTTGTTTTGCTCATAACTCCTAAACTATGCGTCCTAGAGCGAAAAGGAGCTTAATTCATGACCATCCCCAAAAAATCGAAAATTCCTTCCAAATCCTGAAAAAATTGAAGTTTTTATATGAAAAACTTGTTTTGCTCATATCTCCTAAACTATGCGTCCTAGAGCGAAAAGGAGCTTAATTCATGACCTCCCTCAAAAAATCGAAAATTCCATCCAAATCCTGAAAAAATTTTAATTTTTATATGAAAAACTTGTTTTGCTCATATCTCCTAAACTATGCGTCCTAGAGCGAAAAGGAGCTTAATTCATGACCACCCCCAAAAAAATCGAAAATTCCTTCCAAATCCTGAAAAAATTGAAATTTTTATACGAAAAACTTGTTTTGCTCATATCTCCTAAATTATGCGTCCTAGAGCGAAAAGGAGCTTAATTCATGACCACCCCCAAAAAATCGAAAATTCCTTCCAAATCCTGAAAAAATTGAAATTTTTATATGAAAAACTTGTTTTGCTCATATCTCCTAAACTATGCGTCCTAGAGCGACATGACCATCCCCAAAAAATCGAAAATTCCTTCCAAATCCTGAAAAAATTGAAGTTTTTATATGAAAAACTTGTTTTGCTCATATCTCCTAAACTATGCGTCCTAGAGCGAAAAGGAGCTTAATTCATGACCACCCTCAAAAAATCGAAAATTCCATCCAAATCCTGAAAAAATTTTATTTTTTATATGAAAAACTTGTTTTGCTCATATCTCCTAAACTATGCGTCCTAGAGCGAAAAGGAGCTTAATTCATGACCTCCCTCAAAAAATCGAAAATTCCATCCAAATCCTGAAAAAATTTTAATTTTTATACGAAAAACTTGTTTTGCTCATATCTCCTAAATTATGCGTCCTAGAGCGAAAAGGAGCTTAATTCATGACCATCCCCAAAAAATCGAAAATTCCTTCCAAATCCTGAAAAAATTGAAATTTTTATATGAAAAACTTGTTTTGCTCATATCTCCTAAACTATGCGTCCTAGAGCGAAAAGGAGCTTACTTCATGATCACCCCCAAAAAATCGAAAATTCCATCAAAATCCTAAAAAAAATTAAAATTTTATATGAAAAATTTGTTTTGCTCATATCTCCTAAACTATGCATCTTAGAGCGAAAAGGAGCTTAATTCATGACCACCCCCAAAAAATCGAAAATTCCTTCCAAATCCTGAAAAAAATGAAATTTTTATATGAAAAACTTGTTTTGCTCATATCTCCTAAACTATGCGTCCTAGAGCGAAAAGGAGCTTAATTCATGACCACCCCCAAAAAATTGAAAAGTCCATCTAAATCCTGAAAAAATTGAAATTTTTATATGAAAAACTTGTTTTGCTCATATCTCCTAAACTATGCGTCCCAGAGCGAAAAGGAGCTTAATTCATGACCACCCCCAAAAAATCGAAAATTCCTTCCAAATCCTGAAAAAATTGAAGTTTTTATATGAAAAACTTGTTTTGCTCATATCTCCTAAACTATGCGTCCTAGAGCGAAAAGGAGCTTAATTCATGACCTCCCTCAAAAAATCGAAAATTCCTTCCAAATCCTGAAAAAATTGAAATTTTTATATGAAAAACTTGTTTTGCTCATATCTCCTAAACTATGCGTCCTAGAGGGAAAAGGAGCTTAATTCATGACCACCCCCAAAAAATCGAAAATTCCTTCCAAATCCTGAAAAAATTGAAATTTTTTTATGAAAAACTTGTTTTGCTCATATCTCCTAAACTATGCGTCCTAGAGCGAAAAGGAGCTTAATTCATGACCACCCCCAAAAAATCGAAAATTCCCTCCAAACCCTGAAAAAATTGAATTTTGTTGATGAAAAACTTGTTTTGCTCATATCTCCTAAACTATGCGTCCTAGAGCGAAAAGGAGCTTAATTCATGACCACCCCCAAAAAATCGAAAATTCCTTCCAAATCCTGAAAAAATTGAAATTTTTATATGAAAAACTTGTTTTGCTCATATCTCCTAAATTATGCGTCCTAGAGCGAAAAGGAGTTTTATTCACGACCACCCCCAAAAAATCCCAAAATTCCTTCCAAATCCTGAAAAAATTGAAATTTTTATATGAAAAATTTGTTTTGCTCATATCTCCTAAACTATGCGTCCTAGAGCGAAAAGGAGCTTAATTCATGACCACCCCCAAAAAATCGAAAATTCCATCCAAATCCTGAAAAAATTTTAATTTTTATATGAAAAACTTGTTTTGCTCATATCTCCTAAACTATGCGTCCTAGAGCGAAAAGGAGCTTAATTCATGATCACCCCCAAAAAATCGAAAATTCCATCAAAATCCTAAAAAAAATTAAAATTTTATATGAAAAATTTGTTTTGCTCATATCTCCTAAACTATGCATCTTAGAGCGAAAAGGAGCTTAATTCATGACCACCCCCAAAAAATCGAAAATTCCATCCAAATCCTGAAAAAATTTAAATTTTTATATGAAAAACTTGTTTTGCTCATATCTCCTAAACTATGCGTCCTAGAGCGAAAAGGAGCTTAATTCATGACCACCCCCAAAAAAATCGAAAATTCCTTCCAAATCCTGAAAAAATTGAAATTTTTATATGAAAAACTTTGTTTTGCTCATATCTCCTAAACTATGCGTCCTAGAGGGAAAAGGAGCTAAATTCATGACCACCTCCAAAAAATCGAAAATTCCTTCCAAATCCTGAAAAAATTGAAATTTTTTTATGAAAAACTTGTTTTGCTCATATCTCCTAAACTATGCGTCCTAGAGCGAAAAGGAGCTTAATTCATGACCACCCCCAAAAAATCGAAAATTCCCTCCAAATCCTGAAAAAAATTAAATTATTATATGAAAAACTTGTTGTGCTCATATCTCCTAGACTATGCGTCCTAGAGCGAAAAGGAGCTTAATTCATGACCACCCCCAAAAAATCGAAAATTCCTTCCAAATCCTGAAAAAATTGAAATTTTTATATGAAAAACTTGTTTTGCTCATATCTCCGAAACTATGCGTCCTAGAGCGAAAAGGAGCTTAATTCATGACCACCCCCAAAAAATTGAAAATTCCATCCAAATCCTGAAAAAATTTAAATTTTTATACGAAAAAATTGTTTTGCTCATATCTCCTAAACTATGCGTCCTAGAGCGAAAAGGAGCTTAATTCATGACCACCCCCAAAAATTTAAAATTCCTTCCAAATCCTGAAAAATTGAAATTTTTATATGAAAAACTTGTTTTGCTCATATCTAATAAACTATGCGTCCTAGAGCGAAAAGGAGCTTAATTCATGACTACCCCCAAAATATCGAAAATTCCATCAAAATCCTGAAAAAAATTTAAATTTTTATATGAAAAACTTGTTTTGCTCATATCTCCTAAACTATGCGTCCTAGAGCGAAAAGGAGCTTAATTCATGACCACCTCCAAAAAATCGAAAATTCCTTCCAAATCCCGAAAAAATTTAAATTTTTATATGAAAAACTTGTTTTGCTCATATCTCCTAAACTATGCGTCCTAGAGCGAAAAGGAGCTTAATTCATGACCACCCCCAAAAAATCGAAAATTCCTTCCAAATCCTGGAAAAATTGAAATTTTTTTATGAAAACCTTGTTTTGCTCATATCTCCTAAACTATGCGTCCTAGAGCGAAAAGGAGCTTAATTCATGACCACCCCCAAAAGATCGAAAATTCCTTCCAAATCCTGAAAAAATTTAAATTTTTATATGAAAAACTTGTTTTGCTCATATCTCCTAACCTATGCGTCCTAGAGCGAAAAGGAGCTTAATTCATGACCACCCCCAAAAAATCGAAAATTCCATCCAAATCCTGAAAAAATTGAAATTTTTATATGAAAAACTTGTTTTGCTCATATCTCCTAAACTATGCGTCCTAGAGCGAAAAGGAGCTTAATTCATGACCACCCCCAAAAAATCGAAAATTCCTTCCAAATCCTAAAAAAATTGAAATTTTTATATGAAAAACTTGTTTTGCTCATATCTCCTAAACTATGCGTCCTAGAGCCAAAAAATCGAAAATTCCTTCCAAATCCTGAAAAAAATGAAATTTTTATATGAAAAACTTGTTTTGCTCATATCTCCTAAACTATGCGTCTAGAGCGAAAAGGAGCTTAATTCATGACCACCCCCAAAAAATCGAAAATTCCTTCCAAATCCTGAAAAAATTGAAATTATTATACGAAAAACTTGTTTTGCTCATATCTCCTAAACTATGCGTCCTAGAGCGAAAAGGAGCTTAATTCATGACCACCCCCCAAAAAAATAGAAAATTCCATCCAAATCCTGAAAAAATTTAAATTTTTGTATGAAAAATTTGTTGTGCTCATATCTCCTAAACTATGCGTCCTAGAGCGAAAAGGAGCTTAATTCATGACCACCCCCAAAAAATCGAAAATCCCTTCCAAATCCTGAAAAAATTAAAATTTTTTATATGAAAAACTTGTTTTGCTCATATCTCCTAAACTATGCGTCCTAGAGCGAAAAGGAGCTTAATTCATGACCACCCCCAAAAGATCGAAAATTCCTTCCAAATCCTGAAAAAATTTAAATTTTTATATGAAAAACTTGTTTTGCTCATATCTCCTAACCTATGCGTCCTAGAGCGAAAAGGAGCTTAATTCATGACCACCCCCAAAAAATCGAAAATTCCATCCAAATCCTGAAAAAATTGAAATTTTTATATGAAAAACTTGTTTTGCTCATATCTCCTAAACTATGCGTCCTAGAGCGAAAAGGAGCTTAATTCATGACCACCCCCAAAAAATCGAAAATTCCTTCCAAGTCCTGAAAAAATTGAAATTTTTTTATGAAAAATTTGTTTTGCTCATATCTCCTAAACTAAAACTAGAGCGAAAAAGAGCTTAATTCGTGACCACCCCCAAAAAATCGAAAATTCCTTCCAAATCCTAAAAAAAATTGAAATTTTTATATGAAAAACTTGTTTTGCTCATAGAGCGAAAAGGAGCTTAATTCATGACCACCCCCAAAAAATCGAAAATTCCTTCCAAATCCCGAAAAAATTTAAATTTTTATATGAAAAACTTGTTTTGCTCATATCTCCTAAACTATGCGTCCTAGAGCGAAAAGGAGCTTAATTCATGACCACCCCCAAAAAATCGAAAATTCCTTCCAAATCCTGGAAAAATTGAAATTTTTTTATGAAAACCTTGTTTTGCTCATATCTCCTAAACTATGCGTCCTAGAGCGAAAAGGAGCTTAATTCATGACCACCCCCAAAAGATCGAAAATTCCTTCCAAATCCTGAAAAAATTTAAATTTTTATATGAAAAACTTGTTTTGCTCATATCTCCTAACCTATGCGTCCTAGAGCGAAAAGGAGCTTAATTCATGACCACCCCCAAAAAATCGAAAATTCCATCCAAATCCTGAAAAAATTGAAATTTTTATATGAAAAACTTGTTTTGCTCATATCTCCTAAACTATGCGTCCTAGAGCGAAAAGGAGCTTAATTCATGACCACCCCCCAAAAAATCGAAAATTCCTTCCAAATCCTAAAAAAATTGAAATTTTTATATGAAAAACTTGTTTTGCTCATATCTCCTAAACTATGCGTCCTAGAGCCAAAAAATCGAAAATTCCTTCCAAATCCTGAAAAAAATGAAATTTTTATATGAAAAACTTGTTTTGCTCATATCTCCTAAACTATGCGTCTAGAGCGAAAAGGAGCTTAATTCATGACCACCCCCAAAAAATCGAAAATTCCTTCCAAATCCTGAAAAAATTGAAATTTTTATATGAAAAACTTGTTTTGCTCATATCTCCTAAACTATGCGTCCTAGAGCGAAAAGGAGCTTAATTCATGACCACCCCCCAAAAAAATAGAAAATTCCATCCAAATCCTGAAAAAAATGAAATTTTTATATGAAAAACTTGTTTTGCTCATATCTCCTAAACTATGCGTCTAGAGCGAAAAGGAGCTTAATTCATGACCACCCCCAAAAAATCGAAAATTCCTTCCAAATCCTGAAAAAATTGAAATTTTTATATGAAAAACTTGTTTTGCTCATATCTCCTAAATTATGCGTCCTAGAGCGAAAAGGAGCTTAATTCATGACCACCCCCCAAAAAAATAGAAAATTCCATCCAAATCCTGAAAAAATTGAAATTTTTGTATGAAAAATTTGTTTTGCTCATATCTCCTAAACTATGCGTCCTAGAGCGAAAAGGAGCTTAATTCATGACCACCCCCAAAAAATCGAAAATTCCTTCCAAATCCTGAAAAAATTAAAATTTTTTATATGAAAAACTTGTTTTGCTCATATCTCCTAAACTATGCGTCCTAGAGCGAAAAGGAGCTTAATTCATGACCACCCCCAAAAAATCGAAAATTCCTTCCAAATCCTGAAAAAATTGAAATTTTTATATGAAAAACTTGTTTTGCTCATATCTCCTAAACTATGCGTCCTAGAGCGAAAAGGAGCTTAATTCATGACCACCCCCAAAAAATCGAAAGTTCCATCCAAATCCTGAAAAAATTTAAATTTTTATATGAAAAACTTGTTGTGCTCATATCTCCTAAACTATGCGTCCTAGAGCGAAAAGGAGCTTAATTCGTGGCCACCCCCAAAAAATCGAAAATTCCTTCCAAATCCTGAAAAAATTTAAATTTTTTATATGAAAAACTTGTTTTGCTCATATCTCCGAAACTATGCGTCCTAGAGCGAAAAGGAGCTTAATTCATGACCACCCCCAAAAAATCGAAAATTCCATCCAAATCCTGAAACAATTGAAATTTTTATATGAAAAACTTGTTGTGCTCATATCTCCTAAACTATGCGTCCTAGAGCGAAAAGGAGCTTAATTCGTGACCACCCCCAAAAAATCGAAAATTCCTTCCAAATCCTGAAAAAATTTAAATTTTTTATATGAAAAACTTGTTTTGCTCATATCTCCGAAACTATGCGTCCTAGAGCGAAAAGGAGCTTAATTCATGACCACCCCCAAAAAATCGAAAATTCCATCCAAATCCTGAAACAATTGAAATTTTTATATGAAAAACTTGTTGTGCTCATATCTCCTAAACTATGCGTCCTAGAGCGAAAAGGAGCTTAATTCGTGACCACCCCCAAAAAATCGAAAATTACTTCCAAATCCTGAAAAAATTGAAATTTTTATATTAAAAAGTTGTTTTGCTCATATCTCCTAAACTATGCGTCCTAGAGCGAAAAGGAGCTTAATTCATGACCACCCCCAAAAGATCGAAATTTCCTACCAAATCCTGAAAAAATAGAAATTTTTTTATGAAAAACTTGTTTTGCTCACATCTCCTAACCTATGCGTCCTAGAGCGAAAAGGAGCTTAATTCATGACCACCCCCAAAAGATCGAAAATTCCTTCCAAATCCTGAAAAAATTTAAATTTTTATATGAAAAACTTGTTTTGCTCGTATCTCCTAACCTATGCGTCCTAGAGCGAAAAGGAGCTTAATTCATGACCACCCCCAAAAAATCGAAAATTCCTTCCAAATCCTGAAAAAATTAAAATTTTTATATGAAAAACTTGTTTTGCTCATATCTCCTAAACTATGCGTCCTAGAGCGAAAAGGAGCTTAATTCATGACCACCCCCAAAAAATCGAAAATTCCTTCCAAATCCTAAAAAAATTGAAATTTTTATATGAAAAACTTGTTTTGCTCATATCTCCTAAACTATGCGTCCTAGAGCCAAAAAATCGAAAATTCCTTCCAAATCCTGAAAAAAATGAAATTTTTATATGAAAAACTTGTTTTGCTCATATCTCCTAAACTATGCGTCTAGAGCGAAAAGGAGCTTAATTCATGACCACCCCCAAAAAATCGAAAATTCCCTCCAAATCCTGAAAAAAATTAGATTTTTATATGAAAAACTTTTTTATGAAAAACTTGTTTTGCTCACAGCTCCTAACCTATGCGTCCTAGAGCGAAAAGGAGCTTAATTCATGACCACCCCCAAAAAATCGAAAATTCCATCCAAATCCTGAAAAAATTGAAATTTTTATATGAAAAACTTGTTTTGCTCATATCTCCTAAACTATGCGTCCTAGAGCGAAGAGGAGCTTAATTCATGACCACCTCCAAAAAATCGAAAATTCCTTCCAAATCCTGAAAAAATTGAAATTTTTATATGAAAAACTTGTTTTGCTCATATCTCCTAAACTATGCGTCCTAGAGCGAAAAGGAGCTTAATTCATGACCACCCCCAAAAAATCGAAAATTCCTTCCAAATCGTGAAAAAATTTAAATTTTTATATGAAAAACTTGTTTTGCTCATATCTCCTAAACTATGCGTCCTAGAGCGAAAAGGAGCTTAATTCATGACCACCCCCAAAAAATCCAAAATTCCTTCCAAATCCAGAAAAAATTGAAATTTTTATATGAAAAACTTGTTTTGCTCATATCTCCTAAACTATGCGTCCTAGAGCGAAAAGGAGCTTAATTCATGACCTCCCTCAAAAAATCGAAAATTCCATCCAAATCTTGAAAAAATTTTAATTTTTATATGAAAAACTTGTTTTGCTCATATCTCCTAAACTATGCGTCCTAGAGCGAAAAGGAGCTTAATTCATGACCACCCCCAAAAAAATCGAAAATTCCTTCCAAATCCTGAAAAAATTGAAATTTTTATATGAAAAACTTTGTTTTGCTCATATCTCCTAAACTATGCGTCCTAGAGGGAAAAGGAGCTTAATTCATGACCACCCCCAAAAAATCGAAAATTCCCTCCAAATCCTGAAAAAAATTAGATTTTTATATGAAAAACTTGTTGTGCTCATATCTCCTAAACTATGCGTCCTAGAGCGAAAAGGAGCTTAATTCATGACCACCCCCAAAAAATCGAAAATTCCTTCCAAATCCTGAAAAAATTGAAATTTTTATATGAAAAACTTGTTTTGCTCATATCTCCTAAACTATGCGTCCTAGAGCGAAAAGGAGCTTAATTCATGACCACCCCCAAAAAATTGAAAATTCCATCCAAAGCCTGAAAAAATTTAAATTTTTATACGAAAAACTTGTTTTGCTCATATCTCCTAAACTATGCGTTCTAGAGCGAAAAGGAGCTTAATTCATGACCACCCCCAAAAAATTGAAAATTCCACCCAAAGCCTGAAAAAATTTAAATTTTTATACGAAAAAATTGTTTTGCTCATATCTCCTAAACTATGCGTCCTAGAGCGAAAAGGAGCTTAATTCATGACCACCCCCAAAAATTTAAAATCCCTTCCAAATCCTGAAAAATTGAAATTTTTATATGAAAAACTTGTTTTGCTCATATCTAATAAACTATGCGTCCTAGAGCGAAAAGGAGCTTAATTCATGACTACCCCCAAAATATCGAAAATTCCATCAAAATCCTGAAAAAAATTTAAATTTTTATATGAAAAACTTGTTTTGCTCATATCTCCTAAACTATGCGTCCTAGAGCGAAAAGGAGCTTAATTCATGACCACCTCCAAAAAATCGAAAATTCCTTCCAAATCCTAAAAAAATTTAAATTTTTTTATGAAAAACTTGTTTTGCTCATATCTCCTAAACTATGCGTCCTAGAGCGAAAAGGAGCTTAATTCATGACTACCCCCAAAATATCGAAAATTCCATCCAAATCCTGAAAAAATTGACATTTTTATATGAAAAACTTGTTGTGTTCATATCTCCTAAACTATGCGTCCTAGAGCGAAAAGGAGCTTAATTCATGACCACCCCCAAAAAATCGAAAATTCCTTCCAAATCCTGAAAAAATTGAAATTTTTTTATGAAAAAATTGGTTTGCTCATATCTCCTAAACTAAAACTAGAGCGAAAAAGAGCTTAATTCGTGACCACCCCCAAAAAATCGAAAATTCCTTCCAAATCCTAAAAAAAAATTGAAATTTTTATATGAAAAACTTGTTTTGCTCATAGAGCGAAAAGGAGCTTAATTCATGACCACCCCCAAAAAATCAAAAATTCCTTCCAAATCCTAAAAAAAAATTGAAATTTTTATATGAAAAACTTGTTTTGCTCATAGAGCGAAAAGGAGCTTAATTCATGACCACCCCCAAAAGATCGAAATTTCCTACCAAATCCTGAAAAAATAGAAATTTTTTTATGAAAAACTTGTTTTGCTCACATCTCCTAACCTATGCGTCCTAGAGCGAAAAGGAGCTTAATTCATGACCACCCCCAAAAGATCGAAAATTCCTTCCAAATCCTGAAAAAATTTAAATTTTTATATGAAAAACTTGTTTTGCTCGTATCTCCTAACCTATGCGTCCTAGAGCGAAAAGGAGCTTAATTCATGACCACCCCCAAAAAATCGAAAATTCCATCCAAATCCTGAAAAAATTGAAATTTTTATATGAAAAACTTGTTTTGCTCATATCTCCTAAACTATGCGTCCTAGAGCGAAAAGGAGCTTAATTCATGACCACCCCCAAAAAATCGAAAATTCCTTCCAAATCCTAAAAAAATTGAAATTTTTATATGAAAAACTTGTTTTGCTCATATCTCCTAAACTATGCGTCCTAGAGCCAAAAAATCGAAAATTCCTTCCAAATCCTGAAAAAAATGAAATTTTTATATGAAAAACTTGTTTTGCTCATATCTCCTAAACTATGCGTCTAGAGCGAAAAGGAGCTTAATTCATGACCACCCCCAAAAAATCGAAAATTCCCTCCAAATCCTGAAAAAAATTAGATTTTTATATGAAAAACTTTTTTATGAAAAACTTGTTTTGCTCACAGCTCCTAACCTATGCGTCCTAGAGCGAAAAGGAGCTTAATTCATGACCACCCCCAAAAAATCGAAAATTCCATCCAAATCCTGAAAAAATTGAAATTTTTATATGAAAAACTTGTTTTGCTCA
Organism: Haematobia irritans; assembly: GCF_050003625.1. NCBI lineage: Eukaryota > Metazoa > Arthropoda > Insecta > Diptera > Muscidae > Haematobia > Haematobia irritans. Next base: position 151,171,196 of record NC_134399.1, read on the forward strand.
TATCTCCTAAACTATGCGTCCTAGAGCGAAGAGGAGCTTAATTCATGACCACCTCCAAAAAATCGAAAATTCCTTCCAAATCCTGAAAAAATTGAAATTTTTATATGAAAAACTTGTTTTGCTCATATCTCCTAAACTATGCGTCCTAGAGCGAAAAGGAGCTTAATTCATGACCACCCCCAAAAAATCGAAAATTCCTTCCAAATCGTGAAAAAATTTAAATTTTTATATGAAAAACTTGTTTTGCTCATATCTCCTAAACTATGCGTCCTAGAGCGAAAAGGAGCTTAATTCATGACCACCCCCAAAAAATCCAAAATTCCTTCCAAATCCAGAAAAAATTGAAATTTTTATATGAAAAACTTGTTTTGCTCATATCTCCTAAACTATGCGTCCTAGAGCGAAAAGGAGCTTAATTCATGACCTCCCTCAAAAAATCGAAAATTCCATCCAAATCTTGAAAAAATTTTAATTTTTATATGAAAAACTTGTTTTGCTCATATCTCCTAAACTATGCGTCCTAGAGCGAAAAGGAGCTTAATTCATGACCACCCCCAAAAAAATCGAAAATTCCTTCCAAATCCTGAAAAAATTGAAATTTTTATATGAAAAACTTTGTTTTGCTCATATCTCCTAAACTATGCGTCCTAGAGGGAAAAGGAGCTTAATTCATGACCACCCCCAAAAAATCGAAAATTCCCTCCAAATCCTGAAAAAAATTAGATTTTTATATGAAAAACTTGTTGTGCTCATATCTCCTAAACTATGCGTCCTAGAGCGAAAAGGAGCTTAATTCATGACCACCCCCAAAAAATCGAAAATTCCTTCCAAATCCTGAAAAAATTGAAATTTTTATATGAAAAACTTGTTTTGCTCATATCTCCTAAACTATGCGTCCTAGAGCGAAAAGGAGCTTAATTCATGACCACCCCCAAAAAATTGAAAATTCCATCCAAAGCCTGAAAAAATTTAAATTTTTATACGAAAAACTTGTTTTGCTCATATCTCCTAAACTATGCGTTCTAGAGCGAAAAGGAGCTTAATTCATGACCACCCCCAAAAAATTGAAAATTCCACCCAAAGCCTGAAAAAATTTAAATTTTTATACGAAAAAATTGTTTTGCTCATATCTCCTAAACTATGCGTCCTAGAGCGAAAAGGAGCTTAATTCATGACCACCCCCAAAAATTTAAAATCCCTTCCAAATCCTGAAAAATTGAAATTTTTATATGAAAAACTTGTTTTGCTCATATCTAATAAACTATGCGTCCTAGAGCGAAAAGGAGCTTAATTCATGACTACCCCCAAAATATCGAAAATTCCATCAAAATCCTGAAAAAAATTTAAATTTTTATATGAAAAACTTGTTTTGCTCATATCTCCTAAACTATGCGTCCTAGAGCGAAAAGGAGCTTAATTCATGACCACCTCCAAAAAATCGAAAATTCCTTCCAAATCCTAAAAAAATTTAAATTTTTTTATGAAAAACTTGTTTTGCTCATATCTCCTAAACTATGCGTCCTAGAGCGAAAAGGAGCTTAATTCATGACTACCCCCAAAATATCGAAAATTCCATCCAAATCCTGAAAAAATTGACATTTTTATATGAAAAACTTGTTGTGTTCATATCTCCTAAACTATGCGTCCTAGAGCGAAAAGGAGCTTAATTCATGACCACCCCCAAAAAATCGAAAATTCCTTCCAAATCCTGAAAAAATTGAAATTTTTTTATGAAAAAATTGGTTTGCTCATATCTCCTAAACTAAAACTAGAGCGAAAAAGAGCTTAATTCGTGACCACCCCCAAAAAATCGAAAATTCCTTCCAAATCCTAAAAAAAAATTGAAATTTTTATATGAAAAACTTGTTTTGCTCATAGAGCGAAAAGGAGCTTAATTCATGACCACCCCCAAAAAATCAAAAATTCCTTCCAAATCCTAAAAAAAAATTGAAATTTTTATATGAAAAACTTGTTTTGCTCATAGAGCGAAAAGGAGCTTAATTCATGACCACACCCAAAAAATCGAAAATTCCTTCCAAATCCTGGAAAAATTGAAATTTTTTTATGAAAACCTTGTTTTGCTCATATCTCCTAAACTATGCGTCCTAGAGCGAAAAGGAGCTTAATTCATGACCACCCCCAAAAGATCGAAAATTCCTTCCAAATCCTGAAAAAATTTAAATTTTTATATGAAAAACTTGTTTTGCTCATATCTCCTAACCTATGCGTCCTAGAGCGAAAAGGAGCTTAATTCATGACCACCCCCAAAAAATCGAAAATTCCATCCAAATCCTGAAAAAATTGAAATTTTTATATGAAAAACTTGTTTTGCTCATATCTCCTAAACTATGCGTCCTAGAGCGAAAAGGAGCTTAATTCATGACCACCCCCAAAAAATCGAAAATTCCTTCCAAATCCTGAAAAAATTGAAATTTTTTATGAAAAATTTGTTTTGCTCATATCTCCTAAACTAAAACTAGAGCGAAAAAGAGCTTAATTCGTGACCACCCCCAAAAAATCGAAAATTCCTTCCAAATCCTAAAAAAAATTGAAATTTTTATATGAAAAACTTGTTTTGCTCATAGAGCGAAAAGGAGCTTAATTCATGACCACCCCCAAAAAATCGAAAATTCCTTCCAAATCCCGAAAAAATTTAAATTTTTATATGAAAAACTTGTTTTGCTCATATCTCCTAAACTATGCGTCCTAGAGCGAAAAGGAGCTTAATTCATGACCACCCCCAAAAAATCGAAAATTCCTTCCAAATCCTGGAAAAATTGAAATTTTTTTATGAAAACCTTGTTTTGCTCATATCTCCTAAACTATGCGTCCTAGAGCGAAAAGGAGCTTAATTCATGACCACCCCCAAAAGATCGAAAATTCTTTCCAAATCCTGAAAAAATTTAAATTTTTATATGAAAAACTTGTTTTGCTCATATCTCCTAACCTATGCGTCCTAGAGCGAAAAGGAGCTTAATTCATGACCACCCCCAAAAAATCGAAAATTCCATCCAAATCCTGAAAAAATTGAAATTTTTATATGAAAAACTTGTTTTGCTCATATCTCCTAAACTATGCGTCCTAGAGCGAAAAGGAGCTTAATTCATGACCACCCCCAAAAAATCGAAAATTCCTTCCAAATCCTAAAAAAATTGAAATTTTTATATGAAAAACTTGTTTTGCTCATATCTCCTAAACTATGCGTCCTAGAGCCAAAAAATCGAAAATTCCTTCCAAATCCTGAAAAAAATGAAATTTTTATATGAAAAACTTGTTTTGCTCATATCTCCTAAACTATGCGTCTAGAGCGAAAAGGAGCTTAATTCATGACTACCCCCAAAAAATCGAAAATTCCTTCCAAATCCTGAAAAAATTGAAATTTTTATATGAAAAACTTGTTTTGCTCATATCTCGTAAACTATGCGTCCTAGAGCGAAAAGGAGCTTAATTCATGACCACCCCCCAAAAAAATAGAAAATTCCATCCAAATCCTGAAAAAATTGAAATTTTTGTATGAAAAATTTGTTTTGCTCATATCTCCTAAACTATGCGTCCTAGAGCGAAAAGGAGCTTAATTCATGACCACCCCCAAAAAATCGAAAATTCCTTCCAAATCCTGAAAAAATTAAAATTTTTTATTTGAAAAACTTGTTTTGCTCATATCTCCTAAACTATGCGTCCTAGAGCGAAAAGGAGCTTAATTCATGACCACCCCCAAAAAATCGAAAATTCCTTCCAAATCCTGAAAAAATTGAAATTTTTATATGAAAAACTTGTTTTGCTCATATCTCCTAAACTATGCGTCCTAGTGCGAAAAGGAGCTTAATTCATGACCACCCCCAAAAAATCGAAAGTTCCATCCAAATCCTGAAAAAATTTAAATTTTTATATGAAAAACTTGTTTTACTTAGCAAAAAGAAGCTTAATTCATCTCCTAAACTGTGCGTCCTAGAGCGAAAAGGAGCTTAATTCTTAACCACCCCCAAAAAATCGAAAATTCCATCCAAATCCTGAAAAAATTTAAATTTTTATATGAAAAACTTGTTGTGCTCATATCTCCTAAACTATGCGTCCTAGAGCTAAAAGGAGCTTAATTCGTGACCACCCCCAAAAAATCGAAAATTCCTTCCAAATCCTGAAAAAATTTAAATTTTTTATATGAAAAACTTGTTTTGCTCATATCTCCGAAACTATGCGTCCTAGAGCGAAAAGGAGCTTAATTCATGACCACCCCCAAAAAATCGAAAATTCCATCCAAATCCTGAAACAATTGAAATTTTTATATGAAAAACTTGTTGTGCTCATATCTCCTAAACTATGCGTCCTAGAGCGAAAAGGAGCTTAATTCGTGACCACCCCCAAAAAATCGAAAATTACTTCCAAATCCTGAAAAAATTGAAATTTTTATATTAAAAAGTTGTTTTGCTCATATCTCCTAAACTATGCGTCCTAGAGCGAAAAGGAGCTTAATTCATGACCACCCCCAAAAGATCGAAATTTCCTACCAAATCCTGAAAAAATAGAAATTTTTTTATGAAAAACTTGTTTTGCTCACATCTCCTAACCTATGCGTCCTAGAGCGAAAAGGAGCTTAATTCATGACCACCCCCAAAAGATCGAAAATTCCTTCCAAATCCTGAAAAAATTTAAATTTTTATATGAAAAACTTGTTTTGCTCTATCTCCTAACCTATGCGTCCTAGAGCGAAAAGGAGCTTAATTCATGACCACCCCCAAAAAATCGAAAATTCCATCCAAATCCTGAAAAAATTGAAATTTTTATATGAAAAACTTGTTTTGCTCATATCTCCTAAACTATGCGTCCTAGAGCGAAAAGGAGCTTAATTCATGACCACCCCCAAAAAATCGAAAATTCCTTCCAAATCCTGAAAAAATTGACATTTTTATATGAAAAACTTGTTTTGCTCATATCTCCTAAACTATGCGTCCTAGAGCGAAAAGGAGCTTAATTCATGACCATCCAAAAAAAATCGAAAATTCCTTCGAAATCCTGAAAAAATTAAAATGTTTATATTAAAAAAATCGAAAATTCCTTCCAAATCCTGCAAAAATTTTAATTTTTATATGAAAAACTTGTTTTGCTTATATCTCCGTAACTATGCGTCCTAGAGCGAAAAGAAGCTTAATTCATTACCACCCCCAAAAAATCGAAAATTCCATCCAAATCCTGAAAAAATTGAAATTTTTATATGAAAAACTTGTTTTGCTCATATCTCCTAAACTATGCGTCCTAGAGCGAAAAGGAGCTTAATTCATGACCACCCCCAAAAAATCGAAAATTCCTTCCAAATCCTGAAACAATTGAAATTTTTATATTAAAAAGTTGTTTTGCTCATATCTCCTAAACTATGCGTCCTAGAGCGAAAAGGAGCTTAATTCATGACCACCCCCAAAAATCGAAAATTCCTTCCAAATCCTGAAAAAATTGAAATTTTTATATGAAAAACTTGTTTTGCTCATATCTCCTAAACTATGCGTCCTAGAGCGAAAAGGAGCTTAATTCATGACCACCCCCAAAAAATCGAATATTCCTTCCAAACCCTGAAAAAATTGAAATTTTTATATGAAAAGCTTGTTTTGCTCATATCTCCTAAACTATGCGTCCTAGAGCGAAAAGGAGCTTAATTCATGACCACCCCCAAAAAATCGAAAATTCCTTCCAAATCCTGAAACAATTGAAATTTTTATATTAAAAAGTTGTTTTGCTCATATCTCCTAAACTATGCGTCCTAGAGCGAAAAGGAGCTTAATTCATGACCACCCCCAAAAAATCGAAAATTCCTTCCAAATCCTGAAAAAATTGAAATTTTTATATGAAAAACTTGTTTTGCTCATATCTCCTAAACTATGCGTCCTAGAGCGAAAAGGAGCTTAATTCATGACCACCCCCAAAAAATCGAATATTCCCTGAAAACCCTGAAAAAATTGAAATTTTTATATGAAAAACTTGTTTTGCTCATATCTCCTAAACTATGCGTCCTAGAGCGAAAAGGAGCTTAATTCATGACCACCCCCCAAAAAATCGAAAATTTCGTCCAAATCCTGAAAAAACTTAAATTTTTATATTAAAAAATCGAAAATTCCTTCCAAATTCTGCAAAAATTTTAATTTTTATATGAAAAACTTGTTTTGCTCATATCTCCGTAACTATGCGTCCTAGAGCGAAAAGAAGCTTAATTCATTACCACCCCCAAAAAATCGAAAATTCCATCCAGATCCTGAAAAAAATTGAAATTTTTATATGAAAAACTTGTTTTGCTCATATCTCCTAAACTATGCGTCCTAGAACGAAAAGGAGCTTAATTCATGACCACCCCCAAAAAATCTAAAATTCCATCCAAATCCTGAAAAAATTTTAATTTTTATATGAAAAATTTGTTTTGCTTATATCTCGTAAACTATGCGTCCTTTTTTTTTTTTTCTTCTCTTTATTTGCAGTCTATTTAAAATACAATAATAAGCAAATTTATTAATAACTAGGTAACACAAAAATTTAGTTAATCACCATTGCAATTAACATTTCTATAACGTTTTACATTTTTAGCATATACTATACAACATTATATTATTTATTCAAAAAAGGCAAATCAAGAATATGAGTGCGTTTGAGGCGTCTTTTTTCGTAAGTGTCATCTAATAAAGTTATAGCTAAAATATTTGGATGATAGCTAAGTCTGTTTAGATAATTGGTACTCTTAGTGGCTATTACATCTTTAAGAAAGGGGACACCAAGATCTTTGTGTATGTTGCTGTTTTTCATGTACCAAGGAGCGTTTGATATTGTTCGAAGTGTTTTAGATTGATATCTTTGTAAGATTTCTAGGTTGGAGTTGGCAGCAGTACCCCAAAGTTCGATTCCATAAGTCCATATGGGGTTTAAAATAGTTTTATATAGTAGAACTTTATTTTGCAATGACAGCTCGGACTTTGGGCCGAGGAGCCAAAACATACTTTTAGTTTTGATATTTAATTGATTTCTTTTTGCTTCTATATGTTTTTTCCAAGTCAGACTTCTATCTATATGAAGCCCCAAGTATTTCACACTAGTGTGTTTAGGTATTAACTCTCCATGAATTTTTAAAGTATACAATTCATCTGCTCTCAGGGTATAAGTAACGTGAGTTGATTTTTCAGGATTAACTTTGATATTCCACCTTTTTAGCCATTTGCCAGTTGAATTGAGCTGCTTTTGAACAAGTTTTGATGCTTTAAATGGAGAAGTATTAGATCCCAATATTGCAGTATCATCGGCGTAGGTGGCAACAGTTACATCATTTTTTACAGGCATATCTGATGTGTATATAGTGTAAAGAACTGGGCCCAGTACACTGCCTTGTGGTACTCCAGACTTAACAATCCCAATACCAGACTTGACATTATTAACATCAACATAAAAATGCCTATTATCAAGATAAGATTTTATTAAAAGATAGTAAGGAGATGGAAGCATAATCTTGATTTTGTAAAGTAATCCTTCGTGCCAAACACGGTCAAAAGCTTGTTTCACATCTAAGAAGGCGGCAACGCAGTACTCTTTATTTTCTAGACTGGTACGTATTTCTTTCACAACTCTGTGACATTGTTCAGGGGTCCCATGGGAAGTTCGAAATCCAAACTGGTGTTCTGGAATAATATTCAATTTTTCCAATACTGGTAGCAACCGTTTCTGAAAAAGTTTTTCAAACAATTTCGAAAATTTTGGTAGAAGACTTATGGGCCTGTAAGAGGAGACTTCATTTTCTTTTTTGCCGGGTTTTAACAACATGATAATTTTTGCAAGCTTCCAATGACTAGGGAAGTAAGATAGTCTTAATATGGAGTTAAATAGGAGAGTTATATAAATTAGCCCTTTTTTGGGTAGCATCTTTATCTCCTTGCCACCTATTAGATCAGCTCCTGGAGACTTTTTTGAATTGAGCTGTTTCACTTCATTCTTTACTTCACAAAATTTAATGGGTTTTATAGGTCGATGCATTTGGCATGCTACATCTAAAAAATCTATGGTTTCTTTTGATTCTGTTGGGTGGCAAAGATTAAATGGAGTAAATGTATCTTCTAAAAAAGTTTTGAATGCATCGGCTTTTTGCTCATCAGATCTGCACCACGATCCAAGAGAATTTCTTATAGGTGGATTGCGTTTTTTGGGCCTTTTCAAATATTTGGTGGCTCTCCATAAGTTACATTCATTCCTGTCACCAGGATTTAAGTTTCTTAAAAAATCATTCAAGTACCGTTTTTATAATCCTTTATACATTTCTTTAGATGTTTGGTAGCACTATTCAGTGCCGACTTATCTTGAGGTCTACGTGTTCTAAACCAGATTTTTCTTAGACGGCGCTTTTTTCGTATTAGTTGCCTTATTTCATTCGAAATATTAAATGATGAGCGGTTTTTAGGTTGTAATTGTGGTGTTGATATGAAAGCCGCTTCATGAATTAATGTGGTAAACTTTTCTACCGCTTCATCCAACTCCGAACAGCTCTTGATACTAATATTCATATTTAAATTATCTTCTATCCAATTTTGAAACTGAGTTAGATCTGTTTTTGATGTTATCAACTTACGACCAGGCAACTTACGACAAAATTGTGTAGCATAATTAACGAATATCGGACTATGATCTGAACTAAGATCTTCAGAGGATTTTATTGTCAATGAAGTTTGAGGAATACCCCCGTATATAAAGAAATCTAGGAGATCTGGTATTTTATTGGGATCGGTAGGCCAGAAGGTAGGAGTTCCGGTAGAAAGAGTATTGTATTTGTGTTTTATAATAAATTTTAACAACTCCTTTCCTTTAGGATTGGCAAGCCGTGAGCCCCACCACTGATGCTTAGCATTAAAGTCTCCTCCTACAATAAACTTTTTTCCGAGTTTAGTGAAAAACCTCTCATACTGCTCACATTTCAGATTGAATTTAGGTGGAAAGTAAACTGAATAAATGGATGTGTTTGTATTGTCGCAAAATATTTTGACACCAGCTGCCTGTAGATAAGGCTTTGATATAGGATCTGCAACTTCGTATTTTATTGTCGATTTGATAATAACTGCAGCACCTCCATGCGCAGAGTTGTCAGGATGGTTAGAATACACTACATCATAACCTCTTATGTTGCAATACGATTTGTTGGTAAAATGTGTTTCGGAGACTAAGAGTATGTCTATAAAGTTATCTTTTAGAAAAATTTCGATTTCATTTAAATGATTTAGAATACCATTGGAATTCCATTCGACAATAACTAAGGGCGTTTTCGTTTCGCAAAAAATATGTTGCCCTGGTGTTACACTACTTTTTTCCTCATTGTATTTTCCCCCAAATTAAAGTGTCATTCCAATGTTGTTGTTAATTCATAATGTTGTGGGGGATACAGGATCCAATATCTATGATAATGTCCTTCACATTTGGCAATCAATTTAGAGAATGTTGCACATTTTTCCCCAATCGAAATCGCCATAAGTCTAGTTGCATATTTTATTCATCAACAGTGACATCATATTCATTAATGTATTTGTTAGCTCAATTTGTTTAGCTAACATTGTTTCAATTTTTTCTAAAATGCTTTGATTACTTATTGAAGGTTCTTCGCCCCTAACAGCTTGAGAATAAGTCCATGATTGATTTTGGTTCATACCATTGTTTGGTGGAATATATCTTATATTATTTGTTTGAATTTGACCAAAGTTATTTGTATTTATTTTAGAAGATTTTTCTCTAACTCGTTTTTGGTTTTTGGTATTCAATACAACCTTTGTAGTTGGCGGTATGAGACTCTGAGCAAAGAGCACACTTGGGTGGAATTTCAGGGGCTTTTTTTCATTCTGTTGTGGGGTGGTCTTGTCCACATTTAACGCATCTAAATCAAAACTTCCATCCAAATACTAAAAAAAAAAATAAATTTTTATATGAAAAACTTCTTTTGCTCATATCTCCTAAACTATGCGTCCTAGAGCGAAAAGGAGGTTAATTCGTGACCACCCCCAAAAAATCGAAAATTCCATCCAAATCCTGAAAAAAGTGAAATTTTTATATGAAAAACTTCTTTTGGTCATATCTCCTAAACTATGCGTCCTAGAGCGAAAAGAAACTTAATTCATGACCACCCCCAAAAAATTGAAATTTCATCAAAATATTAAAAAAATTAAAACGTTTATATGAAAAACTTCTTTTGCTCATATCTCGAAAAGGAGGTTAATTCATGACCACGCCCAAAAAATCGAAAATTCCCTCAAAATCCTGAAAAAATTTAAATTTTTATATGAAAAACTTGTTTTGCTCATATCTCCTAAACTATGCGTCCTAGAGCGAAAAGAAGCTTAATTCATGACCACCCCCCAAAAAATCGAAAATTCCATCCAAATCCTGAAAAAATTAAAATTTTTATATGAAAAACTTGTTTTGCTCATATCTCCTAAACTATGCGTCATAGAGCGAAAAGGAGGTTAATTCGTGACCACCCCCACAAAATCAAAAATTCCATCCAAATCCTAAAAACATTAGAATGTTTATATGAAACAATAATTTTGCTCATATCTCCTAAACTATGCGACATAGAGCGAGGTTAATTCGTGACCACCCGCAAAAAATCACAAATTCCATCCAAATCCTAAAAAAATTAAAATTTTTGTAAGAAACATTTATTTTGCTCATATCTCCTAAACTATGCGTCCTAGAGCGAAAAGGAGGTTAATTCGTAACCACCCCTAAAAAATCGAAAATTCCTTCTTAATCCTAAAAAAATAAAATTTTTGTACGAAAAACTTCTTTTACTCATATCTCCTAAACTAAGCGTGCTAGAGCGAAAAGGAGGTTAATTCGTGACCACCCCCAAAAAATCGAAAATTCCATCTAAATCCTACAAAATTAAAATTTTTGTATGAAAAACTTCTTTTGTTCATATCTCCTACACTAAGCGTCCTAGAGCGAAAAGGTGGTTAATTCATGACCACCCCCACAAAACCGAAACTTCCATCCAAATCCTAAAAAAATAAAATTTTTATATGAAAAACTTCTTTTGCTCATATCTCCTAAACTATGCGTCCTAGAGCGAAAAGGAGGTTACTTCGTGACAATTCCCAAAAAATTAAAAATTCCACCCTAATCCTAAAATATTAAAATTTTTATATGAAGAACTTCTGTTGCTCATATCTCCTAAACTATGCGTCCTAGAGCGAAAAGGAGCTTAATTCATGACCACCCCCAAAAAATCGAAAATTCCATCCAAATCCTAAAAAAATTAAAATTTTCATATGAAGAACTTCTGTTGCTCATATCTCCTAAACTATGCGTCCTAGAGCGAAAAGGAGGTTAAGTCGTGACCACCCCCGATCAAAAATGCCATCCAAATCCTAAAAAATTAAAATTTTTATATGAAAAACTCCTTTTGCTCATATCTCCTAAACTATGCGTCCTAGAGCGAAAAGGAGCTTAATTCATGACCACCCCCAAAAAATCGAAAATTCCATCCAAATCCTGAAAAAATTGAAATTTTTATATGAAAAACTTGTTTTGCTCATATCTCCCAAACTATGCGTCCTGGAGCGAAAAGGAGCTTAATTCATGATCATCCCCAAAAAATCGAAAATTCCATCAAAATTCTAAAAAATTTAAAATTTTATATGAAAAACTAGTTTTGCTCATATCTCCTAAACTATGCGTCCTAGAGCGAAAAGGAGCTTAATTCATGACCACCCCCAAAAAATCGAAAATTCCATCCCACCCACAAAAAATCGAAAATTCCTTCCAAATCCTGAAAAAAATTGACATTTTTATATGAAAAACTTGTTTAGCTCATATCTCCTAAACTATGCGTCCTAGAGCGAAAAGGAGCTTAATTCATGAAAAAATCAAAAATTCCATGCAAATCCTAAAAAAACTAAAATTTTTATATGAAAAACTTAGTTTGCTCATATCTCCTAAACTATGCATCCTATAGCGAAAATGAGGTTAATTCGTGACCACCCCCAAAAAATCAAAAATTCCATCCAAATCCTTAAAAAATTTAAAATTTTTGTACGAAAAACTTCGTTTGCTCATATCTCCTAAACTATGCGTCCTAGAGCGAAAAGGAGGTTAATTCATGACCACCCCCAAAAAAATGAAAATTCCATCTTAATCCAAAAAATTAAAATTTTTATATGAAAAACTTTTGTTGCTCATATCTCCTAAACTATGCGTCTTAGAGCGAAAAGGAGGTTAATTCGTGACCATTCCCAAAAAAATTAAAAATTCCATCCAAATCCTAAATAATTAAAATTTTTATATGAAAAACTTATTTTGCACATAAAATTATTCACTGGATTGCGCAATTGAGTGCGGTGACTGCGCACGGAAAACAAACAAAATAATTGTGAATAGGCATGAGACGTCTATAGATTTCATGGTTTATGGTCTAAGGCGAATTAGCAAGTAGTCAGCTCTCTAGCTCTTATCGTAACTAAATTTTGATTTCTATTCTAGACATAAACCATACTTAACCTAGTTTCAGTAACGACCGCTTGGTGGTTTTGCAATTCTCTCACTTATCTCATATGAACGGAGAAATTGGAGAACACATAAACTAAAGAGAGTATCTCCAAAGGTTTCATTACCAACTGTCCGTTTCCCCACTACGATTGTATCCACTTCCTCGGTTTACTCGACAGGTTAATGATACGAAAAAATCTATTGCATTGTCAGTTCGGTTTTTTGCATTGCGCTGAGTGGTTTACTAATTGCGCGGTCGGCAGAGTGTTTTCAATTTTTGCAATGCAAACTAGAATACTGCCTTGTGTTAAAAACTTTAGAGTCAAACAAACACCACGACGCTCACAATTGAAAGTAAAATCTACTCGAATTTTACAAAATTGTGTTCTTTGGTCGCGTAAAACATGTTTTTTCTATTTTGAGTTCTAAAAAAATAATAAAATCAAGAAAATTTCATTACAAACAGAAAGTTTTCACGAAATAAAATAAAGTTAATTAGCTTTGTGTATGTTTATTGTGCATTTTAATATTTACCAAACAAGAATGGAAAATATCGAAACATTGGACTATAAAAACATGGTGTGTTTTAAAAATGGCGCATTGGAATCTTGTAAGCGAAATGTCAGTGTAGGTTTGTATATGTGAAATTGTTTTATATTTATTTTTATTATTATAAATTTGTGTATGGATTTTTACCCCTGTGAATCTCATTCTATTAAATGCATATGTAGCAATATAGGTGTCATATTTGTAAAATATTGTGTGGAAAATGACGTTAGTTATTATGGTAAAAAGATGAACAACTCGGACAATCTTGTATGTATTTTGTCGAAAGAGAGAGAGAGAGAGAGTGGAAGAGTGAATATAGGGAGAGTGTGAGTTTTATTTTTATCGTTGCAATTAATGGAGATTTGGATCATCTTACCCCTTCTCCCATGTTGTTGTCATTGATTGTATCAGTGTTGCCAGGTTAGGGGTTTTCCCCCCAAATTTAGGTGGTTTTTTCACGTTTAGGGGGATTTTTAGGGGTAAAATTTATTTGGGGGGATTTTTGGGGGTAAAAAATTATTTCAGACCTTATAAAGTGGAGCAATTCTCAAGCAAATTCGGAACAATTCTAGCATGAGTTATGAGAAAAAAGATGCGGAAAGTCAACAAGAAGATCCTAAATACAAACAAGTATCCAATAGCATTATTTTCGTTATCTTTTTTAAACTCTTCTGTTGAAAGGCATTTTTAATATTTGACAAAATTAAAAACAATCGTATTTTAACTTAGCAGCTGAAAGCTTTTTAAGAGTAAGCCCGCTTTTTAAATTGATATACATATTGTATTATTACATCCATAAAAAAAATAATTTCCTCAGGGATGAAATTTTAAACAAACGAAAATCTCTTTTGTTTTAAAGTATTTTCTTAAATAGCAAATTTTATTTTTTATTTACTTCAAACGAAAAAAAAATTTAGCATCAAAAGAAAACTTAGTTTTTCTAAAATTTCGTTTCTCAGGAAAGAACTCTTCTTTCAGCATATATATTTGTGTTAAATTTAATTTTTAAAGTGTATCACTACAGGATTTTTTCACGTAAGTTTGGGACCACTTTTTGTACTTTTATACTATGAAATTTTTTGGGGGTTTTTGAAAAAAGCTTAGACCAATTTAGGGGTTTTTTTCTTAAGATTTGGGGGGAAGAATCAAAAATCACCTGGCAACAATGGATTGTATTTCCAACAGCGAGACGTACACACATGAACTGTTACTTCATTATTTATTACCATTGTCCCTGCAAGCATTTGGGTGATTGTTCCCTGCAAGCATCTGGCTGATTGTTTTATCGTCTATCGCTAAAATGTCACTACTTCGGATCGCCAGGAAGTTTTCTGGTAGTAAAATCTCAAGCACAACAACAATAAAAACAAATATCGCGTGGGATGTTTCCGTTTCGAAACAAATTCGACTAAATATAGACTCCATACATCGATATAGCGAATTTTTCAATAGCACCTCTTTGAGAGTACATGTGTGTAAAAAGCCACTATCAACCAACGAGCGTGGGTAGCATAGAGGGAGAGCCTCTGACTTGAAAACGAAAGGTTTCGCGTTCAACGCTCGGTGCGGCCGATCATCATTTTTATACCCTGCGCCACACTGTGGAACAGGGTATTATAAGTTAGTGCATATGTTTGTAACACACAGAAGGAGACGAGTTAGACACATGGTGTCTTTGGTAATAATGCTCAGCGTGGGTCCCTGAGTCGATATAACCATGTCCGTCTGTCCGTCCGTCCGTCCGTCTGTCTGTGAACACATTTTTGTGATCAAAGTCTAGGTCGCAATTTAAGTCCAATCGCCTTCAAATTTGGCACATGTACCTAATTTGGGTCAGAATAGAACCCTATTGATTTTGGAAGAAATCGGTTCAGATTTAGATATAGCTCCCATATATATATATTTCGCCCGATATGCACTAATATGGACCCAGCAGCCAGAGTTTTATACCGATCCGCTTGAAATTTTGTACAAACATAACACTTAGTCGTATAGTCAAGTGTGCAAAATTTGATTGAAATCGGTTCAGATTTAGATATAGCTCCCATATATATCTTTCGCCCGATATGGACTTATATGGACCCAGAAGCCAGATTTTTGGCCGAATTTGATTGAAATTTTGCACTAGGAGAACAGTTAGTAGTATAGTTAAGTGTGCAAAATTTGATTGAAATCGGTTCAGATTTAGATATAGCTCCCATATATATCTTTCGCCCGATATGGACTTATATAGACCCAGAAGCCAGATTTTTGGCCGAATTTGGTTGAAATTTTGCAATACGAGTACAATTAGTAGTATAGTCAAGTGTGCAAAATTTGATTGAAATCGGTTAAGATTTAGATATAGCTCCCATATATATCTTTCGCCCGATATGGACTAATATGGACCTAAAAGCCAGAGTTTTGGCCCAATTTGGTTGAAATTTTGCACAGGGAGTAGATTTCGCTTTGTAGCTATGCGTACCAAATTTGGTTGAAATCGATTCAGATTTAGATATAGCTCCCATATATATCTTTCGCCCGATATGCACTTATATGGACCCAGAAGCCAGAGTTTTATCCCGATTAGCTTGAAATTTTTCACAAGGAGTACAATTAGTAGTATAGTTATGTGTGCCAAATTTAATTGAATTCGGTTCAGATTTAGATATAACTTCCATATATATTTTTCGCCCGATATGGACTTATATGGCCCCAGAAGCCAGAGTTTTGGCCCAATTTGGTTGAAATATTGCACAAGGAGTACAATTAGTAATATAGTCATGTGTGCCAAATTTGATTGAAATCGGTTCAGATTTGGATATAGCTCCCATATATATGTTTTTCTCATTTCGACAAAAATGGTCAAAATACCAACATTTTCCTTATTAAATAGCCACTGCTTAGTCGAAAAGTTGTAAAAATGACTCTAATTTTCCTAAACTTCTAATACATATATATCGAGCGATAAATTATAAATAAACTTTTGCGAAGTTTCCTTAAAATTGCTTCAGATTTAAATGTTTCCCATATTTTTTTACTAAAATTGTGTTCCAGCCTAGTGCATTAGCCAACTTAAATTTTGAGTCTATAGATTTTGTAAAAGTCAAATTCTGTCCATATCGAGTGATATTTAAATGTATGTGTTTGGGACAAACCTTTATATATAGCCCCCAACACATTTGACGGATGTGATATGGTATCGAAAATTTAGATCTACAAAGTGGTGCAGGGTATAATATAGTCGGCCCCACCCGACATTAGACTTTCCTTACTTGTTATTTTTTAAAAAATAACTATCGCTTTTTATACCCACCACCATAGAATGGTGACGGGGGTATAATAAGTTTGTCATTCCGTTTGTAACACATCGAAATATCGATTTCCGACTATATAAAGTATATATATTCTTGATCAGGGAGAAATTCTAAGACGATATAACGATGTCCGTCTGTCCGTCTGTCTGTCTGTCTGTTGTAATCACGCTACAGTCTTCAATAATGAAGCAATCGTGCTGAAATTTTGCACAAACTCGTCTTTTGTGTGCAGGCAGGTCAAGTTCGAAGATGGGCTATATCGGTCCAGGTTTTGATATAGTCCCCATATAAACCGACCTCCCGATTTGGGGGTTGGGCTTATAGAAATCGTAGTTTTTATCCAATTTGCCTGAAATTTGAAATCTAGAAGTATTTTATGACCATAAAGAGGTGTGCCAAAAATGGTGAGTATCGGTCCATGTTTTGGTATAGCCCCCATATAGACCGATCTCCCGATTTTACTTCTTGGGCTTATAGAAACCGCAGTTTTTATTCAATTTACCTGAAATTGGAAATCTAGAGATATTGTAGGACTACAAATACGTGTGCCGAAAATTGTGAGTATCGGTCCATGTTTTGATATGGTCCCAATATAAAACGACCTCCCGATTTGGGGTCTTGGGCTTATAGAAACCGTAGTTTTTATCCAATTTGTCTGAAATTGGAAATCTAGAGGTATTTTAGGACCATAAAGAGGTGTGCCGAAAATGGTGAGTATCGGTTCATATTTTGGTATAGCCCCCATATAGACCGATTTCCCGATTTTACTTCTTGGGCTTCTAGAATCCGAAGTTTTTATCCTATTTGCCTGAAATTGGAAATCTAGAGGTATTTTCGGGTCATAAAGAGGTGTGCCGAAAACGGTGAATATCGGTCCATATTTTAGCCCCCATAAGAACGATCTCCCGATTTATCTCCTGGGGTTTCTAGAAACCGTAGTTTTTATCTGATTTGCCTGAAATTGTAAATATTCTGGTATTTTAGGCTCACAAAAACGTGTATCGGATTAAGTTTTTATCGGTCCATTTGGTAATGCCTCCATATAGACCGACTTCACTTCTTGAGGGTGTAGAAGGAGCACGGATCATTGCTTGAAACTCAATGTAAAATTTCCAGATTTTACTTCTACAGATTTAAGATTTCAAGTCAAGACGTTATTTTATAATTTTCTTACAAGAGATGTTAATGATTCCTCTAAAACTCAAACAAAAATGGTTCTTATAAATCCGGAATCTGATATAGTCCTCATAGGTGAAATCTTTAAATTTATCTTCGGGAAGTGTCCTCAAGTCCTCAAGCCCTTCTGAAATTGCAAAGGAAACCTTAATATTTGGTTCATGGTGGTGGGTATTTAAGATTCGGCCCGGCCGAACTTACTGCTGTATATACTTATTTTTTACTAAAATTGTGTTCCAGCCTAGTGCATTAGCCAACTTAAATTTTGAGTCTATAGATTTTGTAAAAGTCAAATTCTGTCCATAGCGAGTGATATTTAAATGTATGTATTTGGGACAAACCTTTATATATAGCCCCCAACACATTTGACGGATGTGATATGGTATCGAACATTTAGATCTACAAAGTGGTGCAGGGTATAATATAGTCGGCCCCGCCCGACTTTAGACTTTCCTTACTTGTTTTTTTTTTTTTTAAATTGTGTTCCACCTTAGTGCATTAGCCAACTTAAATTTTGAGTCTATAGATTTTGTAAAAGTCTATCAAATTCTGTCCAAATCGAGTGATATTTAAATGTATGTATTTGGGACATACCTTTGTATATAGCGCCCAACCCATTTGACGGAAATGCTATGGTATCGAAAATTTAGATCTACAAAGTGGTGCAGGGTATAATATAGTCGGCCCCGCCCGACTTTAGACTTTCCTTACTTGTTTTTTACTAAAATTGTGTTCCACCCTAGTGCATTAGCCAACTTAAACTTTGAGTCTATAGATTTTGTAAAAGTCTATCAAATTCTGTCCAAATCGAGTGATATTTAAATGTATGTATTTGGGACAAACCTTTATATATAGCACCAAACACATTTGACGGATGTGATATGGTATCGAAAATTTTGATTTACAAAGTGGTGCAGGGTATAATATAGTCGGCCCCACCCGACTTTAGACTTTCCTTACTTGTCTTTTTATCATTAAGTAGATACTACCAGATAAATATGTGGTTGCACATGAACAATTTATTTTTTACTTTTTCCTTGTTAACTTCAACATTCTTTTGTTTGTTTTTTTTTCTATAAATCTCTTCTTTAATCTCGTTTTAATTTTTTTGTAATATTTTTATTCTTTTTCAGTAAAATGGATGTTTCAGCTTCTCTCTCGATTCTCCTCTTCACTGCCTGAAATTGTAATCCATGAAGTTCGTTTAATTCTATACAACGGTAAGCTGATATTAATTGAAAAATGGCATGTTGCAAAACTTTCTTGGCTCCATCTAATGAGCTGTCGTTACTTTCGAATTAGATGTTAAGGGAATGTTATACAACTTTTACACACTAACAAAAATTACTTTCAATAACGGTGTAACTATACTAGTTTTTTTTGGGAAATATGTATTTTAGTAAAGTATACATTATTTAAGGAAAATTTGTAGTTTTAAATAGAGAAGATGTACAATGATTTTTTATCAGTGAGAGCAGCCACATTCTACTCAATGGCTTTAAACTGGCTAACCATAGTTAAAACTGGCTAACCACTAGCGATTCCTCCAGTAGTACTGGTCATCAAAAACATACTACTTGCTGTATTATCGGGGACTAAAAATACTATCAAACTTGGTTAGCCGAAAGGAATTTCTATTATTAATACCAATAATCAAAATCATATATTGAACTCCTGGTTCGAAACCTGCCGAGATCCCCATTTTTAAAATGAATTTTTTGTGTTGTTTATTCTTATTAAATATTTTGGAATTCTTCAGGAATGAGTTTTAAATTAGTTTTTTTTTTCTTGAAGTGTTGGCTTTTTTTTTTCTTGAGTGGAATAACCTCTATAGAAGACGGGCTACAAAGAAAATTTAACAATTCAGAGTTATAGTAGGTATTTATAATATGTTTTATATGGAAACAGATACATATTGTTTCTATGTCAATCGAGTTGTGTTTTATACCTATGCCCGAAAGAGGTGGTTACCGACGAAAACATCAAAAAAATACACAAAATGATTTTGAATGACCGTATCAGATATAAAAGGAACGTGTTGGTCATATCATTCATCAATATTTGGATATGCGGAAGCTCTGTGCAAAATGGATGCCGCGCGAGCTCACATTTGACCAAAAACAACAAACGTGTTGATGATTCTGAGCGGAGTTTGCAGCTGTTAACTCGTAATACACCCGAGTTTTTCCGTCGATGGAAAGACTCAAAAGTCCGCTGGCAAAGTAATGGCCTCTGGTTTTTGGGATTCGCATGGAATAATTTTTATCGATTATCTTGAGAAGGGAAAAACCATCAACAGTGACTATTATATGGCATTATTGGAGCGTTTGAAGGTCGAAATCGCGGCAAAACGGCCCCATATGAAGACGAAAAAAGTGTTGTTCCACCAAGACAACGCAACGTGCCACAAGTCATTGAGAACGATTGCAAAAATTCATGAATTGGGCTTCGAATTGCTTCCCCACCCACCGTATTCTGCAGATCTGGCCCCCAGCGACTTTTTCCTGTTCTCAGACCTCAAACGGATGCTCGCAGGGAAAAAATTTGGCTGCAATGAAGAGGTGATCGCCGAAACTGAGGCCTATTTTGAGGCAAAACCGAAGGAGTGCTACCAAAATGGTATCAAAAAATTGGAAGGTCGTTATAATCGTTGTATCGCTCTTGAAGGGAACTAACATATGTTGAATAATAAAAACAAATTTTGACAAAACAAGTAAGGAAAGTCTAAAGTCGGGCGGGGCCGACTATAGTATACCCTGCACCATTTTGTAGATCTAAATTTTCGATACCATATCACATCCGTCAAATGTGTTGGAAGCTATATAGAAAGGTTTGTCCCAAATACATACATTTAAAGATTACTCGATCACTTGATAGACTTCTACAAAATCTATAGACTCAAAATTTAAGTTGGCTAATGCACTAGGGTAGAACACAATTTTAGAAAAAAAATATGGGAAACATTTAAATCTGAAGCAATTTTAAGGAAACTTCGCAAAAGTTTATTTATGATTTATGGCTCGATATATATGTATTAGAAGTTTAGGAAAATTAGAGTAATTTTTACAACTTTTCGACTAAGCATCGCCAAATCGCCACGATTTTATAAGGAAAATGTTGGTCGAAATCAGAAAAACATATATATGGGAGCTATATTTAAATCTGAACCGATTTCAACCAAATTTGGCACGCATAGCTACAATGCTAATTATACTCCCTGTGCAAAATTTCAACTAAATCGGAGCAAAAATTTGGCCTCTGTGGTCATATGAGTGTAAATCGGGGGAAAGCTATATATGGGAGCTATATTTAAATCTGAACCGATTTCAACCAAATTTGACACGGATAGCTACAATGATAATTCTACTCCCTGTGCAAAATTTGAACTAAATCGGAGCAAAAAATTGGCCTCTGTGGGCAAATGAGTGTAAATCGGGCGAAAGCTATATATGGGAGCTATATATAAATCTGAACCGATTTGGCTGATATTTTGCAAGTTTTTCGAGACTCATAAAATATTCGGATGTACGAAATTTTAGGAAGATCGGTTGATATACACGCCAATTATGACCAGATCGGTGAAAAATATATATGGCAGCTATATCTAAATCTGAACCGATTTTTTCCAAAATCAATACGGATCGTCTTTGAGTCGAAACAGGACCCTATACCAAATTTTAGGGCAATCGGACTAAAACTGCGAGCTGTACTTTGCACACAAAAATACATCAACAGACAGACAGACAGACGGTCAGGCGGACAGACAGACAGACAGACGGACATCGCTAAATCGACTCAGAATTTAATTCTAAGACGATCGGTATACTAAACGATGGGTCTCAGACTTTTCCTTCTTGGCGTTACATACAAATGCACAAACTTATTATACCCTGTACCACAGTAGTGGTGAAGGGTATAAAAATGTGTTTTTCTTTGTTAGACCGAGGACTTATCAGCCAACCTCTTACAAGATGATTCCTCTAAAACTCAAACAAAATGGTTCTTATAAATCCAGAATCTTATATAGGCTTCATAGGTAAAATCTTTAAATTTATCTTCGGGAAGTGTACTAGTTGAACTGCTCTGCTTGGGAGAATATCTGTCATCAAACCTCACTGAAATTTCAAAGGAAACTATAATATTTGATTCATGGTGGTGGGTATTTAGGATTCGGCCAAACCGAACTTACTGCTGTACATATATACTTGTTTTATTTAATCCGAATTTTAATTGATATAACTATCTCAATAGATAATATTTATTTCAATTATATCACTATTATAATAAATTGTTAATCCGTTTTAGATGTAAACGATTAAATTGAACAGTTTTTGTATGTGACAAATGCAGTCGTGTTTTAATATTAGTATAAATGATATTGAAATACCATCAACAAGACATTGAAATAAATATTTAATTTAACATAGCATATACAGTGGAACCTTTCAAACTTGAACACTCTGGCAACGGGGCACCTCTCTCAAAAAAGGAACAATTGTCTATTAACACATTACTATAAACTTCTCATGTCTGGACACCTCTCAAATGTGGACAAAATTTAGCCAACCGTGGGTGTTAATGTTTGAGAGTTTTCACTGTTCATATATTATTGTATAATTAGTTATATCATTCATTAAACTGTTTAAATCCGTAATACAGACACATTTAATTTCAGGAATTACCATATGTATGTGACATGATAATTTCCAAAACAAAACAAAAACGCATTTCAGCATCTATGTATAAACATGTGTCAGACAAATTGACATTGATGGTGATTTTTTAATTAAATTCATTTAGTTTACCGCAACTTTGTTGGTGATGGTTAAGGATATTCCCATTGATGGGCTTATATAATGGCTAACCCACAAATTGGAATTTTGTAGACACGTTTCGTGAATCGGTTTGTATTGATTATTTCAAATTTACGACCTTTAGACCAAGAGAAACTTAAGCTAGAAGATTATCACTTTCTTCTCATCGCCATCACCATCGTCCCCATCACCCCACCTTCACAATATCCATGACTTAAGATTACGATGATAATGATAACGGAAGGAAGAAGTCACAATGTTGCAGCCACTAAATTGTTAGATGTGTTGAGAGCACTTGCAGCCAAAACGTGACACAATATTTCCACTCGCAATTGCACACACACACACGCAGCAAGATGCACATTTACCACCAGCACCATCACCTGCCACAGGACTCACTTAAGGCTAAAGGAAATTGCAATTTTATCAAGTGCAATGAAGAGCATCTTTAGTGAAATGAGGTTTCTATCTCATACCACAATATCAAAGTGTTACATTACGGGGTTTTTGGGGGGGGGATTATTATTAACCCAAAACACCTTTCATTGCATTAGCCATCCATCCAGCAATACTATGATGCATTTGAATATAACAAACTAAACCTTAGGGATATTTTTAAGAGATGGTTGTTCGATGCGGATGCGGGAGAACGACAATAGAAATGGCCCCACTTCCATTTTCTATGCAAATGTTGCAGCACCTCTGTGTTTTACTT
The DNA here is from genome assembly GCF_050003625.1 of Haematobia irritans. Taxonomy (NCBI): domain Eukaryota; kingdom Metazoa; phylum Arthropoda; class Insecta; order Diptera; family Muscidae; genus Haematobia; species Haematobia irritans. Next base: position 151,194,229 of record NC_134399.1, read on the forward strand.
TCGTTAGATGCTTTTGGCTTTGGGCAACGTGTTGGTTTGATGCGAAAGCTGACGATGACTGTGGTGATGGTGATGCTGATATCATTGTGAGTGTTATGCTTTGAAAGTGCGGCAAAGGAATAAAAATGAAAGGAAAATATTTCCACAAACGTAATTGTCAAAGATAAAAGATATTGGGGGGGCTGCATGTTGGCAGATGGTTACATTGTATAGAATGTTGGCAATTTGTTATTCTTGTTAAATGCAACTAAGTGCAATGCATAAAGATTTTGTATTTCATATGGGAAATATTCGACAAATACCAACATTTCTTAAGATGGAGTAAAAGAAGCAGTGTGGAAAGGATTCAATGTTGAGTTGTGGCGCCAAGAATCTGTAAACCTGTGTTTAAATTGATGTTAGGTTGTTTCCAGAAAAATTCTCTATAATGAATAAGTGCATGATTGGACATATACTTCGCTATAGAGAAAATAAAAAAGTATCTACAGCAGTAAGTTCGACCGGACCGAATCTTAAATACCCACCACCATGAACCAAATATTAGGGTTTCCTTTGAAATTTCAGGAGGACTTGAGGACTTGAGCACACTTCCCGAAGATAAATTTTGAAGATTTCACTTATGAGGACTATATAAGATTCTGGATTTATAAGAACCATTTTTGTTTGAGTTTTAGAGGAATCATTAACATTTCTTATAAGTCTGCAAGAAAACTATAAAATAACGTCTTGATTTGAAATCTTAAATCTGTAGATTTTCACCCGAGAAGTAAAATCTGGAAATTTTACATTGAGTTTCAAGCAATTTTCATGATCAGTGCGCCTTCTATACCCTCAAGAAGTGAAGTCGGTCTACACTAATAGAAAAATTGCGTTCCACAATCGTGAACGGACGGCGACAAAATGAAACGGAAACGTTCACAAAAAATCAAAACGAAATGTTCACGATTTTGTCCACGGGCGTTCACGATTTCATGAACAGCATTCGTTTTTCTTTTTCCATGAAAATTCTTAAAATAATCGTTAGACGTTGTTATGGCAACTCCGCCGGTGGTGCAATGAGCTAAAGCGACTGTTAACGCGTATGGTGCACACAACACAGGTTCGAGTCACGGTAGCGGAAATCTTTTTTTTTTTTTTTTTAATTTTGTTTATAAATTCGTAACCATTACGTTTTCAGATCATAAACACTCGTTGTTGTTTTGACAACGGATGGTGTCATTTTAACGTTGTCAGATTGACCCCGTCTGTTCTCAGTTTGACAACACATGTGTGTTGATTCACTTTCATGAACGAAACGTTTTGAAATGACAACGCCGTTCATGATTTTTTCTATGGGTGTATATGGATGCATTACCAAATGGACCGTTAAAAACTCAATCCGATACACGTTTTTTTTGGACCTAAAATACCAGAATATTTACAATTTCAGGCAAATCGGATAAAAACTACGGTTTCTGGAGACCAAAGGAGTTAAATCGGGAGATCGTTCTTACAAATTTATATTGCTATTGCAAATACTTTTACTGTATACGTGAAATTAATAAATTAGCGTTAAATTAATAGTAATATTAATAATTGAACTCAAAATTGGCATTTTTCAGGTCAAGAAAATATATACGATTCTAAATCCATGTAAATTGGATTAATATTAGGGCCCCTAATAAGAAGTCGAAATGAGAACACACCCTCAATATCAAGTAGGTAAGACAGGCGCGGAATCGGAACCATACAAAAACAAGTAAGGAAAATCTAAAGTCGGGCGGGGCCGACTATATTATACCCTGCACCACTTGTAGATTTAAATTTTCGATCATATCACATCCGTCAAATGTGTTGGGGTCTATATATAAAGGTTTGTGCCAAATACATACATTTAAATATCACTCGATCTGGACAGAATTTGATAGACTTCTCCAAAATCTATAGACTCAAAATGTAAGTCGGCACTTGGGTGGAACACAATGTTAGTAAAAAACAAGTATATACGGCCGTAAGTTCGGCCAGGCCGAAGCTTATGTACCCTCCACCATGGATTGCGTAGAAACTTCTATTGAAGCCGATGGCAAGGTATCTTAAAACTTCCTAACACCGCAATATATACCGCATAGTCCATACGTGGTATATATTAAACTAAAAGAGGCCGTTTAAATACGTATTTAATTAAGTTTAAAGTTTCTATAGGAATAAAATTTTGACAAAATAAAATTTTGACAACATTTTCTATAGAAGTAAAATTTTGATAACATTTTCTAAGAAAAAAAATTTGGAAAAAATTTTCTATAGAAATAAAATTTGGAAAAAATTTTCTATAGAAATAAAATTTGGAAAAATTTTCTATAGAAATAAAATTTGGAAAAAATTTTCTATAGAAATAAATTTTTGACATAATTTTCTATATAAATAAAATTTTGACAAAATTTTCTATAGAAATAACATTTTGACAATGTTTTCTATAAAAATAAAATTTTGGTAGATTAATTTTGGCTCGAATGGCAACCATGATTATGAACCGATATGGACCAATTTTTGTGTGATTGGGGATCGGCTATATATAACTATAGACCGATATGGACCAATTTTGGCATGGTTAGTAGCGGCCTTATACTAACACCACGTTGCAAATTTCAACCGGATCGGATGAATTTTGCTCCTCCAAGAGGCTCCGGAGATCAAATCTGAGGAATGGTTTATATGGGGGCTATATATAATTATGGACCGATATGGAGCAATTCTAGCGTCTTTGTTAGGGACCACATTTTAACACCATGTTCCAAATTTCAACCGGATCGGATAAATTTTGCTCCTCCAAGAGGCTCCGGATGACAAATCTGGGAATCGATTTATATGGGGGCTATATATAATTATGGGCCGATGTGGACCAGTTTTTGCATGGTCATTAGAGACCATATACTAACACCACGTAACAAATTTCAACCCGATCGGCTGAAATTTGGTTCTCTTAGAGGCTCCACAAGCCAAATCGGGGGGATCGGTTTATATGGGGGCTATATATAGTTATGGTCCGATATGGACCAATTTTTGCATGGTTGTTAGAGACTATATACTAACACCATGTACCAAATTTCAGCCGGATCGGATGAAATTTGCTTCTCTTAGAGCAATCGCAAGCCAAATTTGGGGGTCCGTTTACATGGGGGATATACGTAAAAGTGTACCGATATAGACTAATTTTTGCTTGGCTGTTAGAGACCATATACTAACACCATGTACCAAATTTCAGCCGGATCGGATGAAATTTGCTTCTCTTAGAGCAATCGCAAGCCAAATTTGGGGGTCCGTTTATATACACTAAAAAAAGCATACTCGGTTCCAAAGATTTTATCTTTACTTTAAAAAATTTGGTATTGATTCCGAGCCAAAGAAGCGGAGAATACAAGTAAGGATAATTTTAAGACACAAATTTAGGTTTTGTGTACTTGCTTCTAGGAAGCAAATTTTAATGTTTCGCTTTCTCAGCTTTTTTTCTTCATATGCTATCAAAGTCCTTTAAAAACGAGTTAACGGCAACTTTATTTTCCAAATTAGGACTCGACTTCCAGTAGAAATGATGCTATGTTTGAATTAAAAAACTTCTTTAAAATAAAGTTTTGAAAAACATGTCCTATATTTGAACGATTTTTTGCTTTGTAGTCACGATACAAAAAGACAACAAATTTAAAGACAATTTCATTAAATTGAAAGAATTTTTCTGAATTATTAAAGTCAAGTTGACCTTAGCCTATAAATTTTTTCTTTCATGTTAAGATACCCATTTTTAAGTCAAATCACTTAATTATAAGGACAATATGACTTCATTGAAAAGTTTATCGACTTTTGGACAAGGAAAATAGCTTTAATTTAGAGAAATGCGTCTTCTATGCTAAGCAAAATTTGTATTCGTATTTTAAGTTATGAAATCATTGACCTCACGACAATGTTTTTTTTTTCAGTGTAGGGGCTATACTTAAAAGTGGACCGATATGGCCCATTTGCAATACCATCCGACCTACATCAATAACAACTAGTTGTGCCAAGTTTCAAGTCGATAGCTTTTTTCGTTCGGAAGTTAGCGTGATTTCAACAGACGGACGGACGCACATGCTCTGATCGACTCAGAAGTTCACCACGACCCAGAATATATATACTTTATGGGGTCTTAGAGCAATATTTCGATGTGTTACAAACGGAATGACAAAGTTAATGTACTCCCAACCTATGGTGGAGGGTATAACAAGTAACTAAAGTAGAAAGTCGGGCGGGGTCTTAGCACACTCAGTAGCAAGCGCCATGCGTCGAAACGTGAATTCAAATGTTTGTGATATGATGGTAATATGACACCAAGGCATAACATTCTAACTACTTCTCGATTTATGCAAATGAAGAACACACGTTCAAAATCTCACCAGCGACAAAATTTGTATCATATATTATTTTTAATTGATTGTTTTTTGTTTAATGTTGTATATGGTTAGCTCAGGTTAGGTATATTGGCAGCCCGATTTATCAAGCTCACTTAGACTATTCAGTCCATTGTGGTACCACATTGGTGAACTTCTCTCTTATCACTGAGTGCTGCCCGATTCCATGTTAAGCTCAATGACAAGGGACCTCCTTTTTATAGCCGAGTCCGAACGGCGTTCCACATTGCAGTGAAACCACTTAGAGGAGCTTTGAAACCCTCAGAAATGTCACCAGCATTACTGAGGTGGGATAACCCATAAATTCCATAAAAAATTAAAAATGTTGCAAATTACCAACATTTTAAATTTTTTATGGAAAACTCTCCCAAAAGAACATCTATGGAAGTAAAAAAGTCAACTGGCAAAGGTTCAGGTATCCATGGAGGTAGAATTTTTAAGATTATTTTTAAAGGTTTTATATTGTTTTTTTTTGCTATTTTTAATTGTCCAAAATTTTAATTTTGACTTTAAACGGGCAAATAGCCTATTTTCTAAAACTGGCCCTAAAGAACTGCATCGGAGGTGAAAAAACACCAGAAATGATCCGAAAAGTGAAGGCCACGCCGCAGTTGTAGAAAAATTGCTTGTGGGCTGAACCTATGAGCTTGGACTGAAGTCATTAGCCACTTTATTGGATTGTTCTTTGAATATGAGTAAAAAATTATGAAACAATTACATAGTAATCCATATAAAAATTAATTATTTTCGACTCAATTCATCAAATTGTCCATAAACCACGAACATAAACGAGTTAAATAATTAAGAAATAGAATCATACACTTTAATCGCTTGTTTCGATATTAGGCTTACATTAAAAGGGTAGAATATCTTTGATCTACCAAAAAATGTGCCTACCAGAAATAGTGATTTTAGGCCCCATAAAATATATACCGATCGTCTCAGAATCACTTGCTGAGTGTCCGTCGGTTCGTCTTTCCGTGTATTTGTTGTTCACAGGATTCCGGTAGCAATTATTAACCGATTTTAATAAAATTTGGTACAGAGTGTTTTTTTTTTTGGGCACAAGGACGAACGCTGTTGATTTTGGAAGAAATCGGATCAAATTTAACATATATATATATATATATATATATATATATATATATATATATATATATATATATATATATATATATATAATATATATATATATATATATATATATATATATACACACATTCAGTTAGTACTATAAGGGACTAGATCTAGCCAATTTTATGTAAGACCGGTTAATAAATAATATATATATATATTATATATATATATATATATATATATATATATATATATATATATATATATATATATATATATATATATATATATATATATATATATATATATATATATGTATCGCCCGATTTTGCCAAATTTAGCCATAAAACCCTTATTTATTAACCGGTCTTACATAAAATTGGCTAGATCTAGTCCCTTATAGTACTAACTGAATGTGCAAAATTTCATCGAAATCGGTTCAGATTTAGATATACCTCCCATATATATGTATCGTCCGATTTTGAAAAAATGCCCCTAATAACCTTATTTTTAACCATAGAGGCCTAATTTATTAACTGATCGTATTAAAATTTTGCACAGGTAGCCTTCTGTGGTATCAATCATACTTGTAAAATATTATACAAATTGGTTCAGATTAAGATATAGCTCCCATATCGTATATATGCATAGCTCTATATTGCCAAATTTAGCCATAATACTCTTATTTATTAACCAATGGTACTCAAATCACAAATTTTGATGTAATAGCCGATCGTATATAGATGTACATGTAGCTCTCACATACGAGTAATTATATTGCCCGATTTTTACAAATTTGGAGTTATTACCCACAACTAATAGAGTGATTTCCTCTTTTTTATTAATGGACTCAATATTAGTGGCATTCTAACTCTGTGGGTGCAAAATCAACTGTAGCTCCTAATATCAGACATTGTGACAAGACTCCCATAAATATATTCCTAAATACAGAAATGCGGTTTATCTCCTAAAACTATACCAATGAGGTATAAATGCTTATGTTTACTAATTCAATAGGGGTGGTTTAGGGTATGATATGTCGGCCCCGCCCGATTTTCTACTTTACTTACTTGTTTAATAATGGAGTCAATATTAGCAGCATACTAGCTCTGTATCAGAATTGCCATTTTGGTCCGATTGGACCAAAATTGGTCCAAAAAATTATTAATATTTAAGTTTGGTCCGAGGGTCGGACTAAAGAGAATTTGGTTGATTTTGGTCCATTTTCGTCAAATCGTAATTTTTTCCCAAATTTTCTATAGAAATAAAATTTTGATAAAATTTTTTATAGAAATAAAATGTTGAAAAAAATGTCTATAGAAATAAAAAGTTGGCTGATAAGTCTCCGATCTAACAAAGAAAAACACATTTTTTTGTCAAAATTCGTTTTTATTATTCAACATAGTTCCCTTCGAGAGCGATACAACGATTATAACGACCTTCCAATTTTTTGATACCATTCTGGTAGTACTCCTTCGGTTTTGCCTCAAAATAGGCCTCAGTTTTGGCGATCACCTCTTCATTGCAGCCAAATTTTTTCCCTGCGAGCATCCTTTTGAGGTCTGAGAACAAGAAAAAGTCGCTGGGGGCCAGATCTGGAGAATACGGTGGGTGGGGAAACAATTCGAATCCCAATTCATGAATTTTTGCCATCGTTCTCACGTTTTTCTTCTTCATATGGGACCGTTTTGCCGCGATTTCGACCTTCAAACGCTCCAATAACGCCATATAATAGTCACTGTTCATGGTTTTAATGACTGTTGATTGGACTCAGGAGTGTAGTGATGGAGCCATGTTTCATCCATTGTCACATATCGACGGAAAAACTTGGGTGTATTACGAGTTAACAGCTGCAAACACCGCTCAAAATCATGAACACGTTGTTGTTTTTGGTCAAATTTGAGCTCGCGCGGCACAGAGCTTCCGCATATCCAAATATTGATGAATGATATGACCAACACGTTCCTTTGATATTTTTAAGGCCTCTGCTATCTCGATCAACTTCAGTTCACGGTCATTCAAAATCATTTTGTGGATTTTTTTGATGTTTTCGTCGGTAACAACCTCTTTCCAGCGTCCACTGCGTTCACCGTCCTCCGTGCTCATTTCACCACCCTTGAATTTTGCATACCATTCAATTATTGTTGATTTCCCTCGGGCAGAGTCCGGAAGCTCATTATCATGCCAAGTTTTTGCTTCCACCGTATTTTTTCTCTTTAGAAAACAGTATTTTATCAAAACACGAAATTCCTTTTTTTCCATTTTTTTCACAATAACAAAAGTTGCTTCACAAAAGACGCTCTATCTCACAAACTCATTGACTTACAGACATGAAATTTTGACACGAATCATTTGAAGGTTGGTACTATATAAAAATAATTTGCATTTAATACAAGCGACGCCATCTATGTGTCGGACCGGGGACTTATCAGCCAACCTGTTAAAATGTTGACAAAATTTTCTATAGAAATAAAATTTTAAAAATATTTTGTATAGAAAGAAACATTAAACGAATTTTGTATAGATACAAAATTGTGCGAAAATTTTGTAAAAATTTTATATAGAAATAAAATTTTGCGAAGTTTGAGAAATTTTCTATAGAAATTAAATTGAGACAAAATTTTCTATAGAAGTAAAATTTTCTCAAAATTTTCTATAGGAATAAAATTTTAACAAAAAGTTCTACAGAAATAAAATTTTGACAATATTTTCTATAGAAATAAAATTTTGACAATATTTTCTATAGAAATAAAATTTTGCAAAAATTTCTATAGTAATAAAACTGTGACAATTTTCGACAAAATTTTCTATTGAAATAAAATTTTGACAAAATTTTCTATAAAAATAAAAATTTTTGAATAGAAATAAACATTTGACAAAATTTTCTATCGACGTAGAATTTTGAAAAATTTTTAACTTTTAAATGATATTAATTTAATTTAAAAAATGGTCCGCTGCTACGAATTTTGGTTCAATCTTTTAAAAATGTTGATCCAAAATAAAAATTCATTGTGGCAATGCTGCTCTGTACAACCAGAGAAGGAATAGGATCACCTCAAACATGCTTCAAGAGCACCATGTTACACACAAAGAAAATTTCATTAAAATTGAGTCAACGAACACTTTTCATTGATATAACAAAAAATGTTCATTAATACAATGAAAATATTCGTTGATAGTACGAAACGTTACGTTGATGAACAGAAAATACGTTATAATATTGACAAATTTCGTTGTATTAACGAATTTGTTTCATTGGCTCACTTTTAATGAAATGTGTCATTAATATAACGAAACTTTTTCTATCAGTGTACTTTTTCACGGCGACCATGTAGCATTTTACCGCAAAAATATTCTTTTCTAATCTAACAGAACATGCTTTCCGAAATCAGATACATAATTTCCGAGAAAAGAAAATGGTTTCGACAATCATGCTACATGTTTTCCGTGAAAAAGTAACGTTTTGCTCTTGGAACATGCACTGAAAAAAATATTGTCGTGAGGTCAAAGATTTCATGTCTTTAAAATACGAATAAAAATTTTGCTTAGCATAGAAGACGCATTTCTCTAATATAAAGTTTTTTTCCTTGTCCAAAAGTCGATACTTTTCCCTAAAGTCGTATTGTCCTTATAATTAAGTGATTGCACATAAAAATGGGTATCATAACATGAAAGAAAACAAGTATATACAGCAGTAAGTTCGGCCGGGCCGAATCTTAAATACCCACCACCATGAACCAAATATTAGGGTTTCCTTTGAAATTTCAGGAGGGCTTGAGGACTTGAGGACACTTCCCGAAGATAAATTTAAAGATTTCACCTATGAGGACTATATCAGATTCTGGATTTATAAGAACCATTTTTGTTTGAGTTTTAGAGGAATCATTAACATCTCTTGTAAGTGTGCAAGAAAATTATAAAATAACGTCTTGATTTAAAATCTTAAATCTGTAGAAGTAAAATCTGGAAATTTTACATTGAGTTTCAAGCAATTTTCATGATCAGTGCGCCTTCTACACCCTCAAGAAGTGAAGTCGGTCTATATTGAGGCATTACCAAATGGACCGATAAAAACTTAATCCGATACACGTTTTTGTGAGCCTAAAATACCAGAATATTTACAATTTCAGGCATATCAGATAAAAACTACGGTTTCTAGAAACCCAAGGAGTTAAATCGGGAGATCGTTCTTATGGGGGCTATACTAAAATATGGACCGATACTCACCATTTTCGGCACACCCGTTTGTGACCCGAAAATACCTCTAGATTTCCAATTTCAGGCAAATAGGATAAAAACTTCGGATTCTAGAAGCCCAAGAAGTAAAATTGGGAAATCGGTCTATATGGGGGCTATACCAAAATATGGACTGATACTCACCATTTTCGGCACACCTCTTTATGGTCCTAAAATACCTCTAGATTTCCAATTTCAGAAAAATTGGATAAAAACTACGGTTTCTATAAGCCCAAGACCCCAAATCGGGAGATCGGTCTATATGGGGGCTATACCAAAATATGGACCGATACTCACAATTTTTGGCACACGTATTTGTGGTCCTACAATACCTCTAGATTTCCAATTTCAGGTAAATTGAATAAAAACTGCGTTTTCTATAAGCCCAAGAAGTAAAATCGGGAGATCGGTCTATATGGGGGCTATACCGAAATATGGACCGATACTCACAATTTTTGGCACACGTATTTGTGGTCCTACAATACCTCTAGATTTCCAATTTCAGGTAAATTGAATAAAAACTGCGTTTTCTATAAGCCCAAGAAGTAAAATCGGGAGATCGGTCTATATGGGGGCTATACCAAAACGTGGACCGATACTCACCATTTTTGGCACACCTCTTTATGGTCATAAAATACCTCCAGATTTCAGGTAAATTGGATAAAAACTACGATTTCTATAAGCCCAAGACCCCAAATCGGGAGGTCGGTTTATATGGGGACTATATCAAAACCTGGACCGATATAGTCCATCTTCGAACTTGACCTGCCTGCAGACAAAAGACGAGCTTGTGCAAAATTTCAGCACGATTGCTTCATTATTGAAGACTGTAGCGTGATTACAACAGACAGACAGACAGACAGACAGACGGACAGACGGACAGACGGACATCGTTATATCGTCTTAGAATTTCTCCCTGATCAAGAATATATATACTTTATATAGTCGGAAATCGATATTTCGATGTGTTACAAACGGAATGACAAACTTATTATACCCCCGTCACCATTCTATGGTGGTGGGTATAAAAATGTTTGGGCTAAGGTCAATTTGGCTTTAATAATTCAGAAAGATTCTTTAAATTTAATGAATTTGTCTTTAAATTTGTTGTCTTTTTGCATCTTGACTACAAAGCAAAAAATCGTTCAAATATAGGACATGTTTTTCAGCACTTTATTTTAAAGACGTTTTTTACTTGAAACATAGCCTAATTTCTACTGAAAGTCGAGTCTTAATTAGGAAAATAAAGTTGTCGTTAACTCGTTTTTAAAGGACTTTAACCCTTTCGACCCCGAATTTTTGTAGGTATCGCAAAATTTTTTTTTTACTTTTAATCATGTTGAAGTCATTTAAGAAGCGTCTAGCCAAAATTTCGGGTCGCCACGCTCATTCGTTTAGGCGGTAGAGAATGTTGCCTGTGGGCAACTTTGGGCAATTGTGACTACAAACTATTTTGATTTGTAATGATAGACGTATTACGTTTTATTGGATTTTTGTTAAGTTTTTTGTTATTTTACAGTAAATATATACTTAGATGCGCGCGTGAGTGGAATTTCGATCACGCTCAAACACATTCACGAAGAAATATTTGTACTCACGCATGCCATGTGGGTAAGAATTCACGGCCACGAAATGAAAAGTCATACTCGCACACGCTCACACATGAACAATGTTTATGTCTCACGCTTTCGCACGATTCACGACAATTTCCGTAATTCACGACAAATCTCGTAAGTCACGAATATTTTCGGAACTCGACAATTTTCGTGGCTCAATAAAATTCTGGTAATTAACGAAATTTCTCGTGACTCACGCTATTGAAATCTTAAGCGTGATTAAATATGTAAAGGTGATTAAAATCGGTGAGCTTCAATTTAATCGTGAACGTGCATTTGTTCGTGATTGTGACTTTTTGTGTCTGTTTTACCGTTAGTGCGAATTTTTATTTTAATATGAATTTTATTGTTAACGTGAATTTTATCTTGAGCGTGAGTTGGATCGTGAGCGTGGGTTGGATCGTGAAAGTAAATTTTTATCGGGAGCGTGATTTTGGAGAAAGTTTACTCACTCACAATCACGAACACAATTTGATTTTTACTCACGCGCCACACATTTTTCTTTAATCCCGTTCACGCACATTCACGAGGTTTCGTTTAAATTTCATTCACGAGATTTCGTTTAAATTTCATTCACGGCTGCACGTGAATCACGCGTGACTCACGAAAATGTTTTTTTTTCTTTAACCCATGTCAATTTAATTGGCGGTGTAAAAAATTATAAAGCGTCAATATTGCTAATCCACTAGCATGTTGTTGGGCAGAGAAGGACTCGGGCCTACTCGCAACGATAACGGCGAACGTCTCATCGATTTCTGCACACGACATAACCTCTTCATAGGAGGTACAAGTTTCATCCATAAGGACATTCACAAATACACCTGGGAATCACCTGACTGCCGTACTCGAAATCACATAGACCATGTGTTAGTAAGCAAGCTATTCGCAGGCTCCTTGGAGGACGTAAAAACCCGTAGAGGCGCTGATATGGATAGCGACCACCAACTACTAGTGGGAACTTTCCGTCTAAGGCCTGCGGCGGTCAAACAAACAAAACAAACAGCAAAATATGACGTATTGAAACTACAGGACCCAACAACCGTGGTGATGTATAACAATAGTCTAGCGTTGAACATTAAGGATGGAAACTGGGAAGAAGTTGCAGAAACATGCAAGCAGACCGCGAAGGATATACTTGGAACTAAAAACAATCGGCGCAAGCCATGGATTACCGACAACACATGGGCTGAAATACAGAAGAGGAAAAAACTAAAACACAAAATTATGAGAGTCAAGGATACGGCAGAGAAGCTCGCTACCAGAGCAGAATACAGACGAGTATCCTTAACCGTAAAGTCACTAGCACAGAACGATAAAAACTTATATTACAACAACATCGCCGACGAAATGGAGCAAGCAGCAAACACAGGAAACATGCGCAAGGTCTACGCATCCATAAAGAAAATTGGTGGTAACAACATGAGAAATACGGAAATAATTAAAGACAGCGATGGCAACATTCTAACATCGCCAATGTCACAACTCAGTCGGTGGCGGGAATACTATATTGAACAACAGCGAACCCTTGACAGCAGTACATGGCAGCGTCAACACCATATACAAAACGAAATATTGGACATCTCAATCGAGCCTCCAACGACTGAAGAAATCGAAACCGCGCTACTACAGCTCAAGAATGGGAAATCCGCAGGTCCCGATGACATCCCTGCCGAGCTCCTTAAGTATGGAGCATCGACATTAGCCCAGCCACTTTACAGGGTAATTAGAACTGCGTGGGTCACAAACAATATACCAAAAAAAAGGAAGGAAGGAGTAGTAATAACAATCCCCAAAAAAAGGTGATTTGCGCGAGTGTAAACATTGGAGGGGAATAACCTTACTAAACTCCATAGCCAAGCTCATGGCAACGCTGCTACTCAACCGCATCACCCCCGCCGTGGAAAGCATACTTCGAAAGGAACAAGCGGGTTTCAGACAGGGTAGATCTTGCTCAGACCACATAAACACCCTGCGGGTTATCATAGAACAATCAAGAGAGTTCAACTCCCCACTATATCTTCTGTTTGTCGACTTCGAACGCGCCTTCGACACTGTATCAAGGGAGGCACTCTAGGAAACGCTAGCGAAAAAGGGTTTCCCGGAAAAAATAATATCACTTATACAAGAACTCTATAACTCTTCTGAGAGTAGGGTACGGTTCAACAACGCCGAAAGCTTGCCTTTCACACCCACCAGCGGAGTCAGACAGGGCTGCATGCTCTCGCCAATATTATTCTTGCTCCTGCTAGATAAAGTGATGGAACAAACAAACACGGAAGCTCCAAATTAGACAGAGCGTCTAAACGATATCGACTACGCAGATGATATCTGTCTGATGGCACATCGATTCATCGACATTGAAGATAAACTAAAAAAGTTATCAATAAATGCTGCTAAAATCGGCCTGAAAATTAACACAAGGAAGACCAAAATTATGAGGATAAACTCAAACGTGGCCTCAACCCTAAAACTAAATGGCACCATCATCGAAGAAACAGAGTCTTTCAACTATCTGGGAAGTGTCATCACCAAAGACGGGGGTACGGATGATGACATAATTTCGCGTATAAACAAAGCAAGAAGTGCTTTTTACTCCCTGCACAAAGTATGGAGCAACAATAGGATCAGCAGGAAAACCAAACTCCGCATTTTCGACTGTAGTGTCAAATCAGTCCTATTATACAGTTCCACTACATGGGGATTAACCCAATCAAATATAAATAAACTGCAGACCTTTGTCAACCGGTGCCTGCGCAGAATATTATGTATTTATTGGCCAAACACAATTAGCAACACCGATCTTCATAACATAACCAACAGCAACAAAATTGAGTATGACATAAAAAAACGCAAATGGACTTGGATCGGCCACATACTTAGGAGAAACGACAACGATATCACTAAATCAACTCTGCAATGGAACCCCCAAGGACAAAGAAGACCGGGAAGACCAAGAAATACCTGGATGAGGTCGGTAAGACGCGAGTGCGTAAGCCAGCATATGTCGTGGAGCCAAGTAAAACACATTGCCTACGACAAAACAAAATGGAAAGATTTTTTAATCGCCCTATGTTCAGAGAACTGAACTTTTAATTATTGTGATTTACTGTACATGTATACACGATATGTAAATGAAGGACATATATATATATATATATATATATATATATATATATATATATATATATATATATATATATATATATATATATATATATATATATATATATATATATATATATATATATATATATATATATATATATATATATATATATATATATATATATATATATATATATATATATATATATATATATATATATATATATATATATATATATATATATATGTTGCTAAGAAGTGGCTTCCTCCCTTTTTACGATTCCTTCCAAATTCCCCACTGCACTGCAGATATGTTTTCCACATCATCGCCGCATTTATCGTCACTGGGACATCCCAATTGAAGTTCAAAATTTTTTCAAAATCATTGTTTTCAAACCTTTTTTTCTCCAGGTCTTATGTTAAAAAATATGTAATTTTACTACCACAATTGCCCAAAGTTGCCCACAGGCAACTTTTCAATTTTAAAAATTTCCCACCTGTTGGTTTTTGCAATTCTAAGATTTGACTTTCAGAAATATTTTATTTGACATGTACTACAATAGATTTAATAAAAACATTCAACATTTTAGTAGTAATTTTTTAAAAAAGTCCCATGTATAAAAACCTCTTTTTGAACTCTCAAATATTTTTTTTCTTGAGGTACTTGCGTATTAATGAAAAAAATTTTTGCTAATTGACAACCAAATTAGCTGATTTGTTATTCAACTTGAAGAAAACACTTGTAGCTTTCGATACCGTTACAGTTTTAGGAACAAAAACAAAAACAACGCTGACAGTGAGTCTCAAAACACAAAAAGTTGCCCACACAGGCAACTTTAGGGTCGAAAGGGTTAATAGCATACGACGAAAAAAAGCTGAAAAGCGAAAAATTAAAATTTGCTTCCTGGAAGCAAGTACACAAAACCCAAATTTAAAAGAGAATTGTGTCTTAAAATTATCCTTACTTGTATTCTCCGCGTCTTTGGCTCGGAATCAATACCAAAATTTTTAAAGTAAAGACAAAATCTTTGGAACCGGGCATGCTTTTTTTTCAGTGTGGTTGTGGTGATCATATTCCCTTTCTGCGTGTAGGTGTGATTGTAATTAAGCTCCCATAAAGAATTTTCTTATATAGAAATACGCTTTATCTCCCAACCCTATATCAATGATATCCAATAAATGCTTATGTTTACTAATTCAGTAGGGGAGGTTTAGGGTATGATATCATACTAATAAAAAAAACATCTCCAGAAGTAGTTGGAATGTTATGAAAATATATCCCTAATTTGGGGAAAACCCCAATACTGGTCTTATAGTCCATGATACAAAAGAAAATGTAAAAATGCTCCATACATTTTTTCTGCTTCCTTTTTCTTCCAGCACACTTCATATAGAAGTGAATAACCTAAGTTAAATACAAATAGAAAAACTCGCCGATTCATTTCTCTGTCTAGTACAAAAACAAAATTTAGTAGTTTAGTTAGTACATTATGCTAAAGTAGTCCTTGAAGCAAAACGAAACTCTAATACCATAAGCCTTTTTACAAAACATAGACCTTTAGTATTAATCACAGTCTAATACTCTCTCGTACCACTCATACTTTGGCTTACTTTCGCAACACGCTCACAGACTAACCCTCCACAATATCGGAATGCTTTTTAAAGGAAGCAAAACGGAGCTAACTGTAATGTAGCATAAATAAATGAAGTAATTCTTGGTCTTGGTCATTTCGCATGAACTTACGTTGTTGTTATCGCAAAACTTCTACGGGTGTTTGAATATAATCCCTTTGTATGGTGGCCGAGGGAGAATAGAGAAGAGGGTCATGGTCAGAAAGCATGTGTTCTATTATGAAGAGTCCTTGGAGATTATGGTGCCTAATTGAAATATCAAGTATCATGCGTATACTCTCATGTGCAGGAATGTGTCTTCGAATGTTACTGTGGGATGTTCGGATATTAATTCACATATGAACTGGCCAGTGCTGACAAATATAATGGCTTGATATATATCTTTATGAATCTTATGGTTATGGTTATTCTTTATACTTTTTCTTACAATACAAACAACGTTAAAGGAATTTTCGCAAATTAAAAATGTTAGTGCCTTAATTGTAATGGCAAATATTTAAAAATCTTTTTTAAATATTTTTTTCTTAATATTGTGTAAATTTTGTGTTCTCACATTAATGTCATATAATACTTTAAATTAATTCAATATTTTGATAAGTATATAAACAAAATATATTCATGATCAGCGTGAAATTCTAAGACGATATAGCGATTCCCGTCTATCTATCTGTGGTAATCACGCTTAAGCCTTGAAAAATTGAGACATCGGTTTATATAAAGAAAAATTGTGGATACAAACGACTTTGAACGAAGGACTCAAATTCCAAATATGACAGCGTACGGTAAAGCAAGGATTATGTTATGTGCTTTCTATTTATTCAGATATCTTTATTTTAAATTTTTTTTAGGAATATTGTGAAAATATTTTATTGCAAAATTTTGCAAAAAAAAAGTTATATTCGTTGGTATTAGGCCAATATTTTGATCAGAATGTAAACAATAGACATTCTTGAAATTCTAAATGAATTTCGAGATATAAGATATAAGACTAAAAAAACGGAAATGATAGCCAAACTGATACACAAATACAACGATATTACGGTGTTATTTTATTATGAAAGATGAAAGTAAACCCCAAAGCCAGTATCGGCCTCAAGGCTTCAATGGGCCGATTAACCGAAGCCGAAGCTTATTGAATAATTTATTTGTGTTTAATTTGTCTCAATCAAAACACCCAGTACAAATAAAACGTACAAAAGTATAAAAAACAAGTATACTCGTATACAGCAGTAAGTTCGGCCGGGAAGAATCTTAAATACCCACCACCATGAATCAAATATTAGGTTTTCCTTTGAAATTTCAGGGGGGTTTGATGACAGATCAAGCCGAGCAGTTCATCCAGTACATTTCCTGAAGATATATTTAAAGATTTTACCTATGAAGACTATATCAGATTCTAAATTTATAAGAACCATTTTTATTTGAGTTTTAGAGGAATCATTAACATCTCTTGTAAATATGCAAGAAAACTATAAAATAACGTCTTGATTTGAAATTTTAAATCTGTAGATGTTCACCCGAGAAGTAAAATCTGGTAATTATACCCTGCTCCACACTGTGGAACAGGGTATTATAAGTTAGTGCATATGTTTGCAACACCCAGAAGGAGACGAGATAGACACATGGTGTCTTTGGCAAAAATGGTCAGGGTGGGCTCCTGAGTCGATATAGCCATGTCCGTCTGTCCGTCTGTCCGTGAACACATTTTGTAATCAAAGTCTAGGTCGCAGTTTTCACCCAATCGACTTCAAATTTGGCACAAGTATGTGTCTTGGCTCAGAATAGATCCCTATTGATTTTGGAAGAAATCGGTTCAGATTTAGATATAGCTCCCATATATATATTTCGCCCGATATGGACTTATATGGCCCCAGAAGCCAGAGTTTTACCCTGATTGGCTTAAAATTTTGCACAAGAAGAACAATTAGTACTATAGTCAAGTGTGCCAAATTTCATTGAAATCGGTTCAGATTTAGATATAGCTCCCGTATATATCTTTCGCCCGATATGCACTAATACGATCCCAGAAGCCAGAGTTTTACCCCAATTAGGTTGAAATTTTGCACAGGCAGTAGAATTAGCAGTGTAGTCAAGTGTGCAAAATTTTATTGAAATCGGTTCAGATTTAGATATAGCTCCCATATATAGCTTTCGCCCGATTTACACTCATATGACCACAGAGGCCAATTTTTTGCTCCGATTTAGTGAAAATTTTGCACAGAGAGTACAATTAGCATTCTAGCTATGCGTGCCAAATTTGGTTGAAATCGGTTCAGATTTAGATATAGCTCCCATATATATGTTTTTCTGATTTCGACAAAAATGGTCAAAATACCAACATTTTCCTTGTAAAATCGCCACTGTTTAGTCGAAAAGTTGTAGAAATTACTCTAATTTTCCTAAACTTCTAATACATGTATATCGAGCGATAAATCATAAATAAACTTTTGCGAAGTTTCCTTAAAACTGCTTCACATTTAAATGTTTCCCATATTTTTTTACTAACATTGTGTTCCACCCTAGTGCATTAGCCGACTTAAATTTTGAGTCTATAGATTTTGTAGAAGTCTATCAAATTCTGTCCAGATTGAGTGAATTTAAATGAATGTATTTGGACAAACGTTTATAAAGCCCCCAACACATTTGACGGATGTGATATGGTATCGAAAATTTGGATCTACAAAGTGGTGCAGGGTATAATATAGTCGGCCCCGCCCGACTTTAGACTTTCCTTACTTGTTTTATATTGAGTTTCAAGTAATTTTCATGATCAGTGCGCCTTCTATACCCCCAAAAAGTGAAATCGGTCTATATGCATCGATAAAAACTAAATCCGATACCTGTTTTTGTGAGCCTAAAATACCAGAATATTTGCAATATCAGGCAAATCGGATAAACACTTCGGTTTCTGGAAACCCAAGTAGGTAAATCGGGAGATCGTTCTTATGGGGGCTATACTAACACATAGACCGATACTCACAGTTTTTGGCACACCTCTTTATGGTCCGAAAATATCTGTAGATATCCAATTTCAGGCAAATTGGATACAAACTTCGGATTCTAGAAGCACAAGAAATAAAATCGGGAGATCGGTCAATATGGGGGCTATACCAAAACATGGGCCGATACTCACAATTTTGGCACACCTCATTATGGTCCGAAAATACCTCCAGATTTCCAATTTCAGGCAAATTGGATGAAAACTACGGTTTCTATAAGCACAAGAAGTAAAATCGGGAAATCGGTCTATATGGGGGCTATACCAAAACATGGGCCGATGCTCACCATTTTCGGCACACCTCTTTATGGTCCTAAAACACCTCAAGACTTCCAATTTCAGGCAAATTGGATGAAAACTACGGTTTCTATAAGCACAAGAAGTAAAATTCGGGAAATCGGTCTATATGGGGGCTATACCAAAACATGGGCCGATGCTCACCATTTTCGGCACACCTCTTTATGGTCCTAAAACACCTCAAGACTTCCAATTTCAGGCAAACTGTATGAGAACTACGGTTTCTATAAGACCAAGATCCCAAATTGGGAGTTCGGTTTATATGGGGACCATACCAAAACATAGACCGATACTCACCATTTGTGGCACACCTCTTTATGGTCTTAAAATATCTCTAGATTTCCAATTTCAGGTAAATTGGATAAAACTACGGTTTCTATAAGACCAAGACCCCAAATCGGGAGTTCGGTTTATATGGGGACCATACCAAATCATGGACCGATGCTCACAATTTTTGGCCCACCTCTTTATAGTTCTAAAATACTTCTAGATTTCCAATTTCAGGAAAATGTAATAAAAACTGCGGATTCTAGAAGCGCAAGAAATAAAATCGGTAGATCGGTCTATATGGGGGCTACACTAAAACATGGGCCTATACTCACAATTTTGGCACACCTCTTTATAGTCCTAAAATAACTCTAGATTTCCAATTTTAGGCAAATGGGATATAAACTGCCGTAGCTTTTATCCAATCTGTAAGCCCAAGAAGTAAAATCGGAAGATCGGTCTATATGGGGGCTATACCAAAACATGGACCGATGCTCACCATTTTTGGCACACCTCTTTATATAGTCCTAAAATACCTCTGGACTTCTAATGTCAGTCAAATTTGATAAAAAAATACGATTTCTATAAGCCCAAGACCCCATATCGGGAGGTCGGTTTATATGGGGACTATATAAAAACCTGGACCGATATAGCCCATCTTCGAATTTGACCTGCCTGCAGACAAAAGACGGGTTTGTGCAAAACTTCAGCACGATTGCTTCATTATTGAAGACTGTAGCGTGATTACAACAGACAGACAGACAGGCCGACTAAGCAGCGGCGATTTTACAAGGAAAATGTTGGTATTTTTACCATTTTTGTCAAAATCAGAAAACCATATATATGGGAGCTATATCTAAATCTGAACCGATTTCAATAAAATTTGGCACAATTGACCACACTACTAATTGTTCCCTTTAGTGCAAAATTTCAACCAAATTGGGGTAAAACTCTGGCTTCTGGGGCCATATAAGTCCATATCGGGCGAAATATATATTGTGAGCTATATCTAAATCTGAACTGAATTCTTCCAAAATCAATAGGGTTCTATTCTGAGCCAAAACACATACTTCTGCCAAATTTGAAGTCGATTGGACTAAAACTGCGACCTCGACTTTGATTACAAAAATGTGTTCACGGACAGACGGACATGGCTATATCGACTCAGGAGCCTATATCGACTCAGGAGCCTGAGCATTTTTGCAAAAGACACCATGTGTCTATCTCGTCTCCTTCTGGGTGTTGCAAACATATGCACTAACTTATAATACCCTCAGGTCGAAAACCTGAGGGTATTATAAATTAGCACCTATATTACCTGTTTATTTTCATAATTCATTATGATTGTAAATATATAAATAAATAAATAAATAAAATAATAATACCCTGTTCCACAGTGTGGCGCAGGGTATAAACCGTCTTTTTTGTCCGTGCAGAAGTTAAATAAATTGCATGCAAACCGCTTTCCGTACTTGTGATAATCCAGAATATTTATAACCTTCTTCGAGATTTTGAATTCAAATTGTTATTGAAAAAATTTTCTCACAGTAGCCACTGTAAAATCTGAAGTAACCACTTAGATTTCAATTAACCTAATAAAGCAAAATTAATCTTTATGGACGTGCGCTTACATTTATGGAATATGTGTGGGGGATTGACGTTTCACATGCTTGCTTTTGCATTTTCCAAACAGAATTTCAAATTGATATCCTTACGTGCTTTTGAAATTTGTGGATTAACATTAGATTTACAAACACTTTATAATTCCAAGTGATTGTGTAATGCTGAAGATTGATTTAAAGAACGCTTTACATATTGCTGCATTCATAAATGAAGTAATATGGGCTTATAGCCAGTATGGGATTATACATCAAGAAAATGGTTTCCAATTAATAATATGAAAACTTATTTCTCTTTATTAAATTAAGAAAATATGAGCACGTATACGCAAAAAAAATGGATTGAAGTAGAACAATTATTCCATATATTTTAGCACAGCTGCTAATTGAATTAATATACCTCTAGATTTTTAATTTTAAGCAAATTGGATAAAAAATTGCAGCATTCATGATGGCTAGATGACAAATCAGGAGATTGGTCTATATGGGGGTTATTTCAAGTCAAATCGGTTAATATGACAAGCATAGACCGATGTATACCAAATTTAACATGTATAATTATGGACCTAAACTACCTCAATATTCCAAATTTCCAGAAAATCGTATACAATACTGGAGAGTGGTTTGTATTCCAACCAAATTTAACATATCTCTTTAGGGACCTAAAGCACCTTCAGATTTTCACTTTGAAGTAAAATGAATAAAAATTGCCTCTTTTATAGCCTCAAGAAGTCAAATCGGGATATCGTTTTATATGGGGGATAAATCGAAACATGGACAAATATAGCACATCTTCGAACATGACAAAAGTCGAGTTTGTGCTAAATTTCAGTACGATAACTTCTTTATTGAAGACTAAAGCGTGATTATAACAGACAGACGGACATCATAGATCATCTTAGAATTTCTCCCGGATCAAGAAACCGATGTGTTCGATGTTATACAAACCAGGACTGTGGAGTCGAGTCAATTTTGCTCGACTCCGGCTTCGACTCCGACTCCATCATTTCTTATTAACCTCTACTCCGACTCCGGAGTCGACTCCAGGTGGTGTTCCTAAATCTCATTTTAACAGTATTCCAATTGTAATTTTAAGGTGTAGTGTTCCAAAAATAGACCGATAAAAGTATTCTATTTTGCCATATGTGTTTACATGTCCTAAAGAACCCTAAATTTAAATTTTGTTAAGACTCGAAGACAAATTTCAGCATTTTAGGGATGTAAAGAACTCTACTTTTTAATGTCAGGCCAATAAATTAAAATACGCACAAGACTATATAGAGACCACATCAAAATATGGGTAGATAACAACAATCTCCAGAAATTGTATTTATAAAAACAAAAAAAAAAAATAAAAAAAATAATTAGGCTTCCAGACTTTTAAGAAGTAAAATCCTGGTATTAATCTATACAGGCATAAAAAATAAATCTATATAAAAAAGAAAAGTACACAAAAATCAAAATGTCGGGCTAATCAGATAGAAAGTTTAGATGTTAAAAAAGTAAAAAATGGACGGGTGGAATTTTAAATAACCACTACCATACAACAGATGACAGGAATAGCTGGGCAGTTACGTTGGCAGAGGTTAGATTTAAAAGTACAGCTTCCAAGGACATCGGGTGTACATAGAGATTTCTCAAGTAATTATCTACATATACAAAATCTGGGCCGACGGTAAATTTTCGCATTTATTTATGGATCTCAAATAACTCTAAATTCAAAATTTTGACAAATATTATGAAAATTTTAGACTGGGAAAAACGTCTTAAAACCAATCGGAAGATGGGTTTATATTTAGGTGCTATATCACAAAATTGTCCGGTATGACCCATCTTCGAACTCGACATGCCTACCAAAATTTAAGAACGTTAGGTTCTACTGCTATATTGCCTTAAAATTACACATTTATCAAGAGTACATATATGGTCAAAAATCGATATTTTAATATGTTAAAAATGGGCAATAAAATTGATCAATTCAGTCCATATTCTAATAAAACCAACATTTTATATCACCGTGAAATTTCACCCATATAAATACACTTTTAATGGCTTATAATCCATTACATCTGTTTTCGTTGTTCGATAGGATAGGATAGGAAGTGTTTTTCAAAGTTTGTTTCGCCGGAGTCGGAGTCGAGCAAAATTTCTACGACTCCGGCTCCGACTCCGACTCCAGCAAAATCTTCAGACTCCGACTCCAAGACTCCGGCTCCGACTCCACAGCAGTGATACAAACAGAATGGCAAATTTATTATAATCCCATCAAAATCCTATGGTGGTGGATATATAAACGGTAACAACAAAGAAATATTCCGAGAAACTAACACCAGCTTTGAACGAAATCCAAGCCGCATTGCTAGAAAACGTACACGTCATTTGAACGTATGGCGAGAACAGACTAAAGTTCCAAAAAGTACAAGAGCTCACCGATCAACAACAAAAATGGGCCACCGTGGTGCAATGGTTAGCATGCCCGCCTTGCATATGCAAGGTCGTGGGTTCGATTCCTGCTTCGACCGAACACCAAAAAGTTTTTCAGCGGTGGATTATCCCACCTCTAAGTGGTTTCACTGCAATGTGGAACGCCGTTCGGACTCGGTTATACAAAAGAGGTCCCTTGTCATTGCGCTTAACATGGAATCGGGCAGCACTCAGTGATAAGAAAGAAGTTCACCAATGTGGTATCACAATGGACTGAATAGTCTAAGTGAGCCTAATACATCGGGCTGCCATCTAACCTAATCTAACAACAAAAAGTTAGACTGGCAAGAGCCAAGGAGTTGCTCCGCTTGCACAATAGTGACCAGCTATCGAACTTCATTTTTTCCGATGAGAAGCCATTCCAAAGTGATCAGTTTGTGAACAAACAATATAATCGGGTTTACTTGGCATACAGGTTCGTAATTATTTATAGTGGCCAACACTGAAACATATGTATAGTCAGGTTTGCGAGATTGGTATTTGGCATTTTCTTTTCAGTATCTTAATAGTATCAATTCCACATATTATTGATAAAAATACTCGAACATTTCATCGTTTATATCGCTACATTTTTTTTATCAAATATCAAACCGATAAAAAAATTCAAACTATCAATTGAAAACCTAATAAAATTTTGAATAATTTGTATACCCCAAGCCACATAGTAGTCAGGGTATAATAACTTTAATCTGCCAAAAATGTGCCTACCAGAAATCTTGATTTTAGACCCCATAAAATATATACCGATCGACTCAGAATCACCTCCTGAATCGATCTAGCTCTTGGTGTCCGTCCGTCTGTCCATGTATTTGTTGTTCACAGGATTCCGGTCGCAATTATTAACCGATTTTGATGAAATTTGCTACAGGTTGTTTTTTGGGCACAAGAACGAACGCTATTTTGGAAATCAGATCAAACTTAGATATAGCCCCAATATATATGTATCGCCCGATTTCGACAAATTGGGTCACATTGCACTTTTTTACTAACCGATCGTCTTCAATGTAATCTTTTTCATGACTTTTTCAAGTCTACAAAATTTCATCGAAATCGGTTCAAATTTAGTATAGCTCCCATATATATGTATCGCCCGACTTTCCCAAATTTGGCCATAAAAATCTTTTTTATAAAGCGATCTTACTCAAACTTGGCTTACTCTAATCTTTTATGGTACTAACAATATGTGCAAAATTTTATTGAAATCGCTTCAGATATAAATATAGCTCCCATATATATGTATCGCCCGATTTTGCCAAATTTGCCCTAACAACCTTATTTTTGACCATAGAAGCCCGATTTCTTAACTGATCGTACTCAAATTTGCACAAGGTAACCATCTGTGGTGTCAATCATACCTGCAAAATACAGGGTGCGGCTAAAGTAACTATATGATTTGTTTTTTAAATAACTATTGAATGGAATGAAAAAAAAAAACAAACAAAAAATTATGATAAAAAGAAAGTTTATTTTATGTTATTTTTTTACATTAATTATGAAAAGTAATATCAGTTAAATGAGAACCGTTTTCTCTAACGTAAAAATGTGCTCTTTTTATGGCATTTTCCATAACTTTGTTGAGTGTTTCTTGTGGTATACGATCAATTTCTTCTTGAATGTTGTCCTTTAGTTGCTGCAAGGTTTGGGGCTTATTCACATAAACTTTGTCTTTGAGATAGCCCCACAAAAAAAAATCCCGTGCATTCAAATCTGGCGATCTCAAATTTGACAAAAAATTTTCATTTTGATCAATCAGATTTATGCTAGATCATATTCCAAGCGCAATACGAAGTCCTCAGGATTTAGTTTTTGGACTAGTTGG
The DNA here is from genome assembly GCF_050003625.1 of Haematobia irritans. NCBI lineage: Eukaryota > Metazoa > Arthropoda > Insecta > Diptera > Muscidae > Haematobia > Haematobia irritans. The sequence continues at coordinate 151,219,797 of NC_134399.1, forward strand.
ATTTTGTAAGGGAAAAGGTGCAAATCGCGTTTTAAAATTCGCCAAAGAGTGCGGTCAGAAAGCTGCAGCGGGGAAGATCGTCTTCTTGTTGATGTCTCCGGATTTTCTTCGACGCTCTGTCGCACAGCAACAATATTTTCGGCCGATCTGCCAGTTCGAGGTCTGCCCGTACGTCTTGAATCTCCGACAGTCCCATATTCAGCAAAATTCTTCACCAACGAACGAATGGTTGGACCCGTTGGAGCAGTTCTTACACCATAAAATCTTCTGTATGCACGTTGAGTATTACTTATCGAACGATGATTTTCAATGAATAGAAAAACAATCTTAGTTCTTTGCGCAATTGTATAGCGTTCCATTTTTAAATATTCTCCCAAGTTTAATTTCTGAAATAGAAAAAAAGAAAAAGTTAAATACTCGCAAGCAAAGAAGTTACAATTGTTTTACATCATATAATAACTTTAGCCACACCCTGTATTATACAAACTGGCTCAGACTTATATGTATCCAGCAAAAACTGGGTAAGCACTAGTGATTCTTCCAGTAATACCAGTAATCAAAAACTACTACTTGTAATATTACCTGGGATTTAAAAATAATAACATACCTGTGTAGACCAAAAGTGATTCCTATTATTAAAACCAGTATTAAAGTCATATCTTGAGGTCCGAGTTTGAATCCTTTTGATACTCTCTATTTTTTAAATTATTGTTTTTATTTTTATTAAATATTAATTAATTAAATTTTTCTTGAAAATTTGTTTTTTTTTGACAGTTTTTTAAATAGAATAACCTCTACAGCGATTGTGGCCATAATACTCTTATTTATTAACCAATGATACCCAAATTTCAAATTTTGATGTACTAGCCGATCGTTTTTAGACTTACATGTAGCTAATATTGCCCGATTTTTACAATTTTGGTTTTATTACCCACAACTAATTAAGCAATTTCCTCTTTTTTAATAATGGATTCAACATTAGTGGTATACTAAGTCTGTAGGTGCAAAATCAACTATAGCTCCCAATATCAGACATTTTTGCTCAGATTGTGATAAGACTCCCATAAACATGTACCCCTTCATATTCTTAAATATGGCAATGCGGTTTATCTCCAAAACCTATACCAATGATACCACACAAATGCTTATGTTTACTTATTCAGTAGGGATGGTTTAGGGTATGATATAGTCGGTCAAGCTCGACTTTCTACTTTATTTACTTGTTCTGATATATATTTTTATCAAAATATACCATGTCGTATTTTTTTCTTCATTGTTTTTAAATGTCTTCGACATATAAATAAACAAGTATATACGACCGTAAGTTCGGCCAGGCCGAAGCTTATGTACCCTCCACCATGGATTGCGTAGAAACTTCTACTGAAGACTGTCATCCACAATCGAATTACTTGGGTTGCGGTAACTGTTGCCGATGACAAGGTATCTTAAAACTTCCTAATACCGTAATATATACCACGTAGTCCATACGTGGTATATATTAAACTTAAAATGGCCGATTTAATACGTATATAATTAAGTTTGACAAAATTTTCTATAAAAATAAAATTTTGACAACATTTTTTATAGAAGTAAAATTTGGACAAAATTTTCTATAGAAATGCGATTTTAACAAAATTTCCTATAGAAATAACATTTTGACAAAATTTTCTATAGAAATAAAATTTTTACAAAATTTTCTAAAGATTTAAAATTTTGACAACATTCTCTATAGAATTAAAATTTTGACAACATTTTCTACAGAAATAAAATTTTGCAAAAATTTTCTATAGAAATAAAATTTGACAAAATCTTCTGTAGAAATAAAATTTTGCTAGATTATTTTTGCTCGAGTGGCAAGCATGATTATGAATCGATATGGACCAATTTTTGTGTGATTTTGGCATGGTTATTAGCGGCCACATATTAACACCTCGTTGCAAATTTCAACCGGATCGGATGAATTTTGCTCGTCCAAGTGGCTCCGGAGTTCAAATCTGGGGATCGGTTTATATAGGGGCTATATATAATTATAGACTGATATGGACCAATTTTTGAATGATTCTTAGAGACCATATACTAATACGTAGCCGCCGTATCGGATGAAATTTGCTTCTCTTTGAGGCTCCGCAAGCCAAATCTGGGGACCGGTTTATATGGGGGCTATATATAATTATGGACCGATGTGGACCAATTTTTGCATGGTTGTTAGATACCATATACTAACACCATGTACCAAATTTCAGGCGGATCGGATGAAATTTGCTTCTCTTAGAGCAATCGCACGCCAAATTTGGGGGTCCGTTTATATGGGGGCTATACGTAAAAGTGGACCGATATGGACCAATTTTTGCATGGTTGTTAGATACCATATACTAACACCATGTACCAAATTTCAGCCGGATCGGATGAAATTTGCTTCTCTTAGAGCAATCGCAAGCCAAATTTGAGGGTCCGTTTATATGGGGGCTATACGTATAAGTGGACCGATATGGTCCATTTGCAATACCATCCGACCTACATCAATAACAACTACTTGTGCCAAGTTTCAAGTCGATAGCTTGTTTCGTTCGGAAGTTAGCGTGATTTCAACAGACGGACGGACATGCTCAGATCGACTCTGAATTTCACAACGACCCAGAATATATATACTTTATGGGGTCTTAGAACAATATTTCGATGTGTTACAAACGGAATGACAAAGTTAATACACCCCCATCCTATGGTGGAGGGTATACAAATGAATAATTTGTGACATTTTTCACAAGAGACATATCGACATTCCGATTTTTTGTTGGGATTTAAATTAAGGTTCCATATATATTTCTGCACAACTAATCCAGTGGCATTATATGGTCTATAAAATGGTCAGTTAGGTCCTATCTCAATTGTTTAAAAATATATGTCATTAATTTTTTATTTCACAGCGACGATTTTATTTACTGTTTATAGAATAAAGTTGCTAACAACAAAAAAATATTTCATAGACCCAAAAGAAGGACTTACCCCATATCCTATCCATTACGAGGGACCACAATAATTTTTTTCTTTTTCTATTTTCATTAAGTTTTCTGTTGCGATTTGGGTTGAATTGTTTTGTTATTTAATGAAAGAGAAATCTTTATTTTTGGTCTGTTATTCTTGTTCTTTTATTTTGTTTTAAAAATGTTCGTTTATTTTCCTGTGAAATATGTTTGTGCTTAACAATGAAATTTTTTGTGGAAAGGGTTAACGCATTTTAATATAAAGCAATGTGGTTAAAAGAAACACACAATAAAATAACAAGGTTTCATTCAGAGTAATATTTTTTTTATATACTTTGTGCGTGTTTATCATGGCCTTTGTATTTTTTGTTGTTGTTGTTGTTTTTGCTTTATTTGGGTTTTTGTATAATTTTTTAAGCTTAATTTAATTGTTTTACATTATGGGAGCTATTAAGTTACATTAAGATCCAGGCCGAGTTTTTTTCTATTGTTACATTTGAAAGAAATTCATTTCAAATTTCTTTTACCGACATTCCCTAGAATTGAGTAAATATTTGCCAAGACTTTTGTTAGGACTTCCAATGAAACTTTTTGGGATGTGTTTGTGATGTTTAATTAAATTTATTTTCACAGGAAAATGATGGATGATGGGAGGGGAAATGATGTTTCGTTTTACCTTCAGCACAGTAAACAATATCACCAAAATATTTCCCAATAAAAAGATGATGGAATTTGAAAATGTAATCAATTGAAAAACAAGTATATACGGCCGTAAGTTTGGCCAGGCCGAATCTTATGAAAGCCGATTAAAGACGTATATAATTCAGATCTGGATCGGTGTATATAGGGGAGTCTATAAATAATTATGAACCGATATGAACTGTTGCGTGGTAATTAGAGAGTCAGAAGTGAAATATGGGGGTCGAGTCCGGAGGTCAAATGTGAGGATCGAATTATATGGGGCCTATATGGAATAATTTTTACACGGTTGTTAGATTCCATATACTAACATAACATACAAAATGTCAACTGAATCCGATGAAATTAGCTCCTCCCAGAGGCTCCGGTGGTCAAATATGGGGATCGGTTAATATATATATATAATTAAGCTATATATAATTAAGCACCGATATGAAGAGCGTTTTGCATGGTTGTTAGACACCATATACCAAATTTCAACCGGATCGGATGAATTTTGCTCCTTCTAGAGGCTCCGGAGATCAAATCTGGGGATCGATTTGAATGGGGGCTATATATAATTAAGGACCTATATGGACCAATTTTAGCGTGAATGTTAGAGACCATATACTAACACCACGTACCAATTTCAGCCGGATCTGATGAAATTTGCTCCACCAAGAGACTCCTCATATCAAATTTGTGTATCCGTTTATATGGGGGCTATACGTAAAAGTGGTGCGATATGGCCCATTTGCAATACCATACAACCTACATTAATAACAACTTTCAAGTCGATAGCTTATTTCGTTCGGAAGTTAGCGTGATTTCCACAGACGGACGGACAGCCGGACGGACAGCCGGACGGACGGACATCGCTAGATCGAGTCAGAATTTCACCACGACCCAGAATATATATACTTTATGGGGTCTTAGAGCAATATTTCGATGTGTGACAAACGGAATAACAAAATTAATATACCCCCCATCCTATGGTGGAGGGTATAATAAACTGATAAAATTAATTTTCTAAACAAAGAAAAAACAGAAAGTTTCGCCGAATCTTATGTCCTCTCCAATGAAAAAAATATTGTCATTGTGATTCGACTTGAAATGGGTAACAATTGGAATACATCTAAATTAAATTTTGTTTCCTAGATTCAAGTTCGCAAAACTCAAATTTAAAAGAGAATTGTGTCTTAAAGGTATCCTTATTTCAATTATCGGCTTCTTTGACTCGAAATTAATACCAAACTCATTAGTGTTAAGGCAGAATCTTTGGAACTGGGCATGCTCTTTGTCAGTGTGGATTGTGTATAGGTTAGGTTAAGTTAGGTGGCAGCTCGATGTATCAGGCTCACTTAGACTATTCAGCCCATTGTTATACCACATTGGTGAACTTCTCTCTTATCACCCGATTCCATGTTAAGCTCAATGCCAATGGACCTCCTTTTTATAGACCAAGTCCGAACGGTAAGATAGTATGGACTGAAGTGTATGCTAAATTAAAAAGGCAGATTAAATACCTATGTACGCGTTATAGATTGAAAGGGCTTTTGGAGGTTTATGTTAATGTTGAAATGCCTTATTTCACACGTTGATGAACATAAGGGCTTTTGAGTTTGGTTTCGTTTGGTTATCGTCTTAACGAAAAGACGCTCATTTAACCGTATAAAGAAAACATCAAAGATCATTTAAAAATTCCGTTAACACGATTAATCTTAACGAAAACAATAGAAAAGGGATAAATAAAAGTAGAAAGTCAAATTCGATAAACATAGATTAAGGAAAAATAACAAACATTCTCTCGGAGAACAGAATATTCTAAATTTACGATAATAAGGAATTATTAAATAAAAGAAAGATAAATTTAATGTAAAAGCAATAAAAAGTATTGTTGGAGCGAATCCTAATACGTTTTCCAATTAAACTGAAGTAATGTTGTTGAACTCGCTTCAACAAACTATTTGGGCCATTTTCGTACTTGGTCGGTTTATATGGAGAAACAACCTTTTGCTGATATGTGAACCCAGCAACAAAAACGTCGCCAAAAAGTAGTGAAAATGTTCTTTTTGGATCCGGAAGTAGTGCAAAATTGGCGCAGAAGCGATGAATTTAACATGGGCTTGTCATAGGACGGATGTCCACCATTTCAACAGCCGTTCCACTGAAATTGCATCACTTCTTAAGGTGTGATCCGAATTCATTGTTTTGGGGGTGAATTAAAAAAATTTTCGATATTTTGCAAAAAAATATAATATTTTTATAATTTTTTTATGATTTTTAATACTTTGTAACACTTTTCTGAAACATTTGAATTAAAATATTTATAAAAATTCGAAATATTTCTTGAATGGATTTAGAATTTTTTTCGACAAAATTTCATAATTGGTAACATTTTATTAATGCTTATGTTACTCTGTTTTTAACCTATTTCAAACAAAAAAATTAAATTTATGCATTAAAAATAAGAAAAAATCGAGTTATAAATAATTGAATTAAAATAACTTCCTGTGTAGTTAAAATAAAGAACATCTTTGGGAGTACATCTTTTGGAAGTGCTTTTAAAGTTGTGCCTTTGGAAGAACTTCCAATTTTTTATACCCTCCACCATAGGATGGGGGTATATTAACTTTGTCATTCCGTTTGTAACACATCGAAATATTGCTCTAAGACCCCATAAAGTATATATATTCTGGGTCGTGGTGAAATTCTGAGTCGATCTGAGCATGTCCGTCCGTCCGTCTGTTGAAATCACGCTAACTTCCGAACAAAACAAGCTATCGACTTGAAACTTTACACAAGTAGTTGTTATTGATGTAGGTCGAATGGTATTGCAAATGGGCCATATCGGTCCACTTTTACGTATAGCCCCTATATAAACGCACCCCCAAATTTGGCTCGCGAATCCTCTAAGAAAAGCAAATTTCATCCGATCCGGCTGAAATTGGTAAATGGTGTCTCTAACAACCATGCAAGAATTGGTCCATATCGGTCCATAATTATATATAGCCCCCATATAAACCGATACCCCGATTTGGCTTGCTGAGCCTCTAAGAGAAGCAAATTTCATCCGATCTGGCTGAAATTTGGTACATGGTGTTAATATATGGTCTCTAATGACCATGCAAAAATTGGTCCACATCGGTCCATAATTATATATAGCCCCCATATAAACCGATCACCAGATTTGACCTCCGGAGCCTCTTAGAGGAGCAAAAGTCATCCGATCCGATTGAAATTTGGTACCATGCCATAATTGGACCGCTCCAAGGGAGGTCATAAAGCCCAAAAATCATTTTGGGCGATGTGTCCGCTGGGGGATATGTCCGGTCGCCATCAAAAAAATATAAATAAAATGCAGTATTTTGTAGGATTTTGTTATTCAATTCGGTCATGGTGCTTTAAAGTTGGGAGATACAACCAAATGAAGAAGGGAGCAACGACCAATTTCATCGTCTGACACAACCAACTCCATATATAGGTATTAGTTGGGTTTCCCATCTTTCGATTGAGTCGACCGAATTTGTTGGGTTTCACAACTGCCAACTGGTAGTTGCTACAACTGCCAAAAGGAGGTTGGCAACAAATTCGATTGTCACAACCAATCTGTATTCTCTGTGTATTTAGGCCATTTTCGTACTTGGTCGGTTTATATGGAAAAACAACACTTTGCTGATATATGAAGCTCTATATTTTTAATTTTTCCGACGAAGTGCCAAAGAAGATAGGTTGAACCAATCGGTTTAAATAGCGGGTATATACGTTTATAGACCTCTAAAAATATTTTTTTATTAAAGGGCATATAATGACATCACATACCAAATTTCATTCTGATTGAATGAATTTCGCTCACTTACTAAATTTCACCTATGGAACTTAAGTTTAAGGAAATACAAATTTGCTAAAGGACAATGTACAATTGAGGGAGATCTACGGAAGTGGACTTTAAATATTCAAGAATCTCCCACAATTGTAATCAATAATGGCAGTTCCAAGCAATGGAAAAAAGATAAACACCAAAATGTTTATATTAGTATTTTGGCTATTTTATTGTACCGGCAGTGGTTGATCTTACCGCTTGAGTCATCGCTGCAAAAGTAAAATTCAATCAACTCAAGCTCTGATTAGGAATTCATGGTATATCATATTCAGATAAATTTCAATTGGAATGTAATATAAAATGGTTGCCCATTATCCATTTGAGTGAATTTGTAGCTCAGAAATATACCAGTTGGATAAAGGGTTGCCATTATAAATAAAACTTAACTAATCCTATATACATTACAATAATTCAAAATAATTCATGTTTATCGACTGACGTGTTTAACTAGTTTAAAAGTAGTATAGATTTGTTGAACTAGCTTCAACAGACAAATTTGCTTAAAATTTTGAAGTTTTAATTAATAGCAATTTTTTCTTAATTTTTGTTCATTAAATTGAGGACAGGAATCTTCTAAATGTTCTTCCCCCGTTAAAGTCGTATATCTTTCAACTAAGGCAAATGTTCCTTAGAATAGAGAAAAACAGTTTTGATTTAAAGTAATCGGCTTTAAATTTACTGTTATATTGAATCCACAAATTTAAGGTAAGAACGCTGCAAATAATAAAATAAATCTACGATCAGTAAAATTAAATTTATCAAATTTTCAAACTATTTTTTCCCGAAATATCAATTCAAAATTGGCGTACAAACAAATACCAGTTTAAGTCTTAGCCTATATTTGAAGCGTTTTTTTTTTTTCTCTTTAAAATTTCAATTAAAATAAAGTTCATGATCTTTGTTTTAAAATTTACTTCTTTAAATTTAGGATATTTACGTCCCTCCTAAGGCCGGTATCTGGCAAAAAAAGTAATTTCATAATGGTAACTTTAATAAATCATAAATCAAAAAAATAAACTTTTTGAATTGGTACCTTGGATAACTTTATTTCTGAATGCAATAAGCAAACTTTGTTTCTTAGATTGCTTTAGTTCAATAAGGCAACTCTAGATATATATACATTCTGCAACCTCTGCCTTATTGTTTAAGACAAATTTGAAGAAAGAAATGATAGAAATACAAAATCTTGAATAGAATAATTCCCTAAAGCAGACAAATAAAGTCCAATTCCAAGTATACGAATGAATGAATGGAGGATGAACGAACTAAAGATTGTAATCCGATATACTAAACAAAGCACCCAGTCATTTGCATAAAACCAGCAGCAAAGACAAGAGAATTAAAAAACTATTCAGTTGCATAGAGCTGAAAATTGATGGTAAAGGAAAATAGCTCGATACAGTTACTTTGCGTAAATTTCACGCTTTCAATTATTGCGAGCGTGAAGGAAAATGCGATAAGCTCTGGTGATGATCATTTAGGTCAAATGAACAAAAGCAAATTGATATTGAAGAAAATTAGAGGCATTGGTTCCGAGTATTTTTTGACAATTTAAAGAGACGCCAAATGCTCACAGCTTACAATAGGTCTGGTGTAGAGTTCAGTAAAGTTTGGTGAACTTTATAACAGATACATCTTGCCTAAAAATTGGAAACTGTAGGTTTTTACGCCTCACAAACAATGCCCCGAATCTTGTTCAATTTTTATGTTGTTGTTGGCACAGTGACGGTAGGAAAAACAATATCACAATAACGGATGCAACACATATTGAAAAATGAGCTTGGACAAAAACCATTAATGTTCCAAAGAGTGCAAGAGCTCGCCGATACACGGAATGAAAAAGTTAGAGTAAAAAAGAGTCAAAGAGTTGTTTCGCTTGTGCGAAAGTGGCTAAATTCGGGTTTCTCCGATGAAAAGCCATTCCATATGTGAACAAACACAATTTTCGGGTTTATTTACCAAAGAGGTCGCTTCCCGCTCGTATTCATCGACCGTAGAGTCAAAATAAATGTCGCATACACCCAGAGGAGGAATACGATAACCTCCTAGAGCAAAATTTTATTTATGGGACATGTGGCATGTTTGTCATATTGTATCTGATTTCACAACCATGTTATAGTTGGCGTGGAAACCACTTCTGTGAGGTAAAAGTGCCAATAGTAGACGGGACTTTACAATATATGACTAAGAATTATTTAATCAAATATAATCTGAAAATTAAAAATGGGCCAGTAAGAACCTCTGCTAGCCAGTAGGGACTCCAAAGTTGTATGTAGTCGAAATATGGGTCAGCAAGGACCATGTTGAGTCCATAAGGGCTCCGCAGTTCCCCGGTATTTTCCTATGGCCAGGCACCCATATTAGGTGAATATTGTGCTGCTCAGCCATCTCATTGAGAGATTTGCGGCAGTCGATGGCCGTTTTCGAGTTGAAGAACCCAGAGTCCAAGGATTTTATTGCAGGTTGACTGTCTGAGTATATATTAATGCCAATATTGCTTGGAGCATTACTTCTCAGCCAATTCACCACTTCTCTTATTCGAAGTTCCAGATCTTTAGAATATACTGCGAAACCCACTTGGCCATCCAATTATGGAAATCTATATATCTTTTATTACCCGGGGTCCGTGTACACCACGCCTCACTGTTGGGAATTAGAGTCTCAAACTTTTTGTCAAAAAGTGGTCCCGCCAAAGTGTAATCCACCAAGTTAGGCACATCTGGCATTATTTAGAGGACCGAACTGTGACCGTAACTTTTTTCCGACCACAGCGATAGCTCGCGCAACTGCACAGCCATTGTTCCAGCTGATTGTTTGGCCAAAATGTCTAAAGACAATAGATGAAGTATGACATTAAGGGAATTTGTTCCTGTCTTGCTGAATGCACCTGAGATACACAAGCACGCCATACGCTGGACTTTGTCTAAACTTGGTTTTAGTCCCCACTTTTTCCCTATTGCCTTTTTGCACGAGTATAAAGCTACCGTTGCTTTCCTCGCTCTTTCTTCAATATTAAGCTTAAAGTTCAGCTTCCTGTCCAAAATAACGCCAAGGTATTTGCACACTCCCTAAAGGGAATTTCAATACCCCCTAAGGAAATGGGTCTAACCGTGGGAGTTTTGCGATCTCTGCAGTACATGACTAGTTCTGTCTTGGCAGGATTTACCCCAAGACCATTATCTTTCGCCCATTTCTCAGTCATCCGGAGGGCTCTCTGTATAATATCTCTAACTGTTGATGGGAATTTTCCCCTGACTGCTAGCGCCATATCATCTGCGTATGCCACCACTATTATCCTTTCTTTTTCTAGGGAAACCAAAAGGTGGTTTATAGCAACATTCCAAAGAAGAGGTGATAGAACTCCTCCTTGAGGAATGCCTCTCTTCACATACCTCTGTATGTTTGCTTGTCCTAGTGTGGCTGAAATACGTCTCTTCCTTAGAAGTTCGTCTAACAGCCTAAGTATACCTGGATCAACATTCAGAGTTCTCAGTCCATTTAATATCGAGCTCGGATGGACGTTATTGAACGCCCCTTCGATGTCTAGAAACGCCACGATTGTGTATTCTTTGACAGATAGTGAGCTTTCAATAAAGCTGACTAGTTCATGTAATGCGGTCTCAGTAGACCTGCCCTTCGAGTAAGCATGCTGTCGTTTCGATAGCAAACTTGAATCGACGCTAGTTCTAAGATGAATATCTATCATCCTCTCCGGAGTCTTAAGTAGGAATGAGGATAAGCTGATTGGTCGGAAATCCTTCGCATTCGAGTGAGAGGCTTTTCCCGTTTTAGGTATGAAAACGACTTTTGTTTCCCTCCACTTTCCTGGAATATGTGCTAAGTTGATACATCGTATATATATATCGCCGACAACCAGGGGGATAATTCTGTCCGCCACCGCTTGTACCTCCGCCGGAGTAATTCCATGAGGTCCGGGTCATTTGAATGGTCCAAAGCTATTTAACGCCCATTTTATTCTAGATTCCGATACAATTTCCTCGATAGGAAACGACCGCTGAGCCACTGTGGCACCGCCAGTACATGGTTCAACCGTCTGATTTCCGGGAAAATGTGTGTCCAATAGTACCTCCAGCGTCTCCTCACTGGACGTTGTCCAATTGCCCTCCGATGTTTTAATGAAACCTGGAGCGGAGTTCGTGGATGCTAGCACTTTCCGTAGTCTGGAAGCCTCGGACGTATTCTCAGTGCTGCTGCAGTAATCATTCAAAGAGTTATGCTGAGCCTTTCTCAGTTCTCGCTTGTATCCTCTCAGATTCTTCTTGTAAGCGTCCCAATCCACCGGAGCTCTGGTGGACTTTGCTTTGTTAAAGAGCTTCCTGCACGATTTCCTCATATTACCTAACTCCGTAGACCACCATGGTGCTCGATTTTTCCCCCTTGGCTTCTCTCTAGGGCATGCAGCTTTCAGTGCAATGTTGAAGGCCTTTGTAATCCAATCCACCGGAGCTCTGGTGGACTTTGCTCTGTTAAAGAGCTTCCTGCACGATTTCCTCATATTACCTAGCCCCGTTGACCACCATGGTAGTCGATTTTTCCCCCTTGGCTTCCCTCTAGGGCATGCAGCTTTCAGTGCAATGTTGAAGGCCTTTGTAATCCTCTCCACTGCGTGGAGCATTGGTCCAAACGAACATATTATGTTTCACATTAGGCATAAGATAGCAGAAAAAACTTTTAATTTAATTTTCTATGTGTGTAACATATATATTTTTAAAGCGCCAATTGGTTACTTCCATTTTTTACTTGCTTTATTTTAGCAATAGAATCAGAATACGAAAACATTGAGTAAACCGAGTAAAAATTGACTTGAAGCGAGTTAATTGTATTGGATGCGTGTATTATCGGCAACATGTCCTAAAGCCAGTACTGAAGCCATATCGTCCGTAGAACTTGGACATTCTAACTGGAATCAGTATCATCGCACTCAGCACCAGATGCCGTCTGTATCAAACTGTTTTAGGTTTGCGACTGTCGCAAAGTTGTAAACGTCTTAAAGTTGTAAACGTCGTAGAAAATTTATCAAAAATCGCCAACTCAAAATACTTTAGTCGCGTTAGCTACACTGTTAGAAAAATATGTTTTTCATATGTTTCGATATAAACAAAATGTGTTTCGGGCACAATTTTTAAACACAATATATTTAAGTGCAAACATGTAATGTTCTCAAACTAACACTAAATGTTTGGAACACATATATTAATATGTTAGAATATATTATGTTTGGGGCATGCATGTTTCATAAAAATTATATGTGTGAATGTAAACATATATAAATTTACAAATTTCGAGTAAACATATATATGTTGTGATATTTTATTCAGAGAGCGACAGAGAGAGAGAGTATAGAGAAAGAAATAGAGATAAAAACCGGGAGGGTCGACGAAAGATATCAAATTAACACAGCGAGAGAATCAAAAGAGAGCAATTTCTGTGAAACCGCTTATATGTTGTTTCGGAAACTGCTTTATGATAAGGCCAAAAATTGTATATGCTTAAGTCTAAATATTATTTAATTTAAGCCTAATTATTATTTAATTTGTCTATATTATAAAATTATTTATGTATGTTTATACTCGACCCCACGTTCTTCCTTTGTTAGAATTTTTGAATTCCTTCCAAAATTTCAAACTTTTATACCAAAACCAGTTTTTTATTACAAAATTGTTATTTTTGCAATAAAAAAATAATATCTTAGCCAAAAGCTCAGTCCATTTCGTTTATATCAAGCACTGTTTCTGAAATCTTTAATAACCCACATTTCGAAGTTTCATTATAAAAATTTAATATAGTATAAATATAAATGTGTAAATTAAAAAAAAAATTGGTGTTTGGTCGGAGCAGGGATTGAACCCACGACCCTTTGCATGTACGGCAGACATGCTAACCACTGCTCCACGTTGCCAACACATGTATGCTTCTGTTAAATAATGTTATGTTTGCATGGGCTCGTGGGCGCTGCAAACTATGCTATATAAATGTAACTTATAACGATAATTGTCTACTGGTGACTATAACAGCTACGTAGCTCAGTGGTAGTGTGTTGGCTTACAAACTGTATGGTCCTCGGTTCGATTCTCCGTCCAGGCGAAAGGTAAAATTTAAAAAAATTATAAAATTGAATAATTTCTTCAACATTATTTGTATTACAGAAAAAGGTGCCAAGAACTAAAAAATTTCGTGGAAGTGAAAATTATGTTAGGGAATGAGCACAATCTTCTTTGGGGAAAATTCTTCCAAGCATATAATATTTTTGGGCTCAAAATGCTTCCAAACATATAATATGTTGACATAAAACAAACATATTAATGTTTCGACAGTATCCAATAATGTATGTGCTTCCTGCAAAATATGTTTGGAACATATGTTAGAGAGGCGATTTTTTTTGAGGGTGTAGGCAGCGAATTCGATCATATCCAAGACGATGGTATGTGCGAAGAAGTTTAAATTCTTAGGAATGTTCATAATTTTCGGTTTTAGTCCCCACATTTTCCCTATTGCCTTTTGCACGAGTACAGGGCAACCATGGCTTTTCTCATCTTTTCTTAGCTTAAAATTCAGCCTCCTGTTCAATATAACCCCCTAAGAAAATGGGCATGAAGTTGGGAACACTTTCACAAATTTCTGCAGAAACTGAAAGCGACTGCATTCCTTTTATCGGGGAGCCAAACTAGACTAAAACAAGTATATACGGCCGTAAGTTCGGCCAGGCCGAATCTTATGTACCCTTCACTATGGAATGCGTAAAAACTTCTACGAAAGACTGTCATCCACAATCGAATTACTTGGGTTGTGATATCTTAAAACTTCTTAACATCGTTTTCTAAATTGTTAGTTAGCCCATACGTGGTATATATTAGACAAAAAAGTTATGTATAGGTAAGTCTACACATAATTATGAATCGATATGGACTTTTGCACGGTACGTAGAGAGCCAGAATTGAAATATGGGGGTCGCTTATATGGGGCTATATACAATTATGAACTTGATATGGACCAATTTTTGTGTGATTGGGGATCGATTTATCTGAGGGCTATATATAACTATAGACCGATATGGACCTAGTTAGGCATGGTTGTTTTTATACCCTCCACCATAGGATGGGGGGTATATTAACTTTGTTATTCCGTTTGTAACACATCGAAATATTGCTCTAAGACCCCATAGAGTATATATATTCTGGGTCGTGGTGAAATTCTGAGTGGATCTGAGCATGTCCGTCCGTCCGTCTGTTGAAATCACGCTAACTTCCGAACGAAACAAGCTATCGACTTGAAACTTGGCACAAGTAGTTGTTATTGATGTAGGTCGAATGGTATATCGGTCCACTTATACATAGCCCCCATATAAACGGACCCCCAAATTTGGCTTGCGATTGCTCTAAGAGAAGCAAATTTCGTCCGATACGGCTGAAATTTGTTACATGGTGTTAGTATATGGTCTATAAAAACCATGCAAAAATTGGTCCATATCGGTCCACTTTTACGTATAGCCCCCATATAGACGGACCCCCAAATTTGGCTTGCGATTGCTCAAAGAGAAGCAAATTTCATCCGATCCGGCTGAAATTTGGTACATGGTGTTAGTATATGGTCTCTAACAACCATGCAAAAAATGTTCCATATCGGTCCATAATTACATATAGCCCCCATATAAACCGATCCCCCGATTTGGCTTGCGGAGCCTCTAAGAGAACCAAATTTCATCCGATCCGGTTGAAATTTGGTACATGGTGTTAGTATATGGTCTTTAACAACCATGCAAAAATTGGTCCACATCGGTCCATAATTATAAATAGCCCCCATATAAACCGATTTGGGTTGCGGAGCATCTAGGAAACGAAAATTTCATCCGATCCGGCTGAAATTTGGTACATGGTGTTGGTATATGTTCTGTAATGACCATGCAAAAATTGGTCCTTATCGGTCCATAATTATATATAGCCCCCATATAAATCGGTTCCCAGATTTGATCTCCGGAGCCTCTTGGAGGAGCAAAATTCATCCAATCCGGTTGAAATTTGTAACATGGTGTTAGAATGTGGTCTCTAACAAACACGCAAGAATTGGTCCATATCGGTCCATAATTATATATAGCCCCCATATAAACCGTTCCCCAGATTTGATCTCCGGAGCCTCTTGGAGGAGCAAAATTCATCCGATCCGGTTGAAATTTGCAACGTGGTGTTAGTATAAGGCCGCTAATATACATGCCAAAATATGTCCATATCGGTCTATAATTATATATAGCTGATCCCCAATCACACAAAAATTGGTCCATATCGGTTCATATTCATGGTTGCCACTCGAGCCAAAAATAATCTACCAACATTTTATTTTTATAGAAACCATTGTCAAAATGTTATTTCTATAGAAAATTTTGTCAAAATTTTATTTCTATAGAAAATTTTGTCAAAATTTTATATCTAATGAAAATTTTGTCAAAATTTTATTTCTATAGAAATTTTTGTCAAAATTTTATTTCTATAGAAAATTTTTTCCAAATTTTATTTTTATAGAAATTTTTTTCCAAATTTTACTTTTATGGAAAATGTTGTCCAAATTTTATTTTGTCAAAATTTTATTTCTATAGAAAATTTTGTCAAACTTAATTATATACGTATTCAATCGGCCTTTTTATACCCTCCACCATATGATGGGGGTATATTAACTTTGTCATTCCGTTTGTAACTCATCGAAATATTGCTCTAAGACCCCATAAAGTATATATATTCTGGGTCGTGGTGAAATTCTGAGTCGATCTAAGCATGTCCGTCCGTCCGTCCGTCTGTCCGTCTGTCCGTCTGTCCGGCTGTCCGTCCGTCTGTGGAAATCACGCTAACTTCCGAACGAAACTAGCTATCGACTTGAAACTTGGCACAAGTAGTTGTTATTGATGTAGGTCGGATGGTATTGAAAATGGGCCATATCGGCCCACGTTTACGTATAGCCCCCATATAAACCGATCCCCAAATTTGGCTTGCGGAGCCTTCCGGAGCTGCAAAATTCATCCGATCCGGTTGAAATTTGGTACGTGGTCTAAGTATACGGTCTCTAACAACCATGCAAAAATTGGTCCATATCGGTCCATAAATATATATAGCTCCCATATAAACCGATCCCCAGATTTGATCTCCGGAGCCTCTTGGAGGAGCAAACTTCATCCTACCCGATTGAAATTTGGTACGTGGTGTTAGTATATGGTCTCTAACAACCATGCAAAAACTGGTCCATATCGGTCCATAATTATATATAGCTCCCATATAAACCGATCCCCAGATTTGACCTCCGGAGCCTCTTGGAGGGGCAAAATTCATCCGATCCGGTTGAAATTTGGTACCTGATGTTAGTATACGGTCTCTAACAACCATGCAAAAATTGCTCCATATCGGTCCATAAATATATATAGCTCCCATATAAACCGATCCCCAGATTTGACCTCCGGAGCCTCTTGGAGGAGCAAAATTCATCCTACCCGATTGAAATTTGGTACGTGGTGTTAGTATATGGTCTCTAACAACCATGCAAAAACTGGTCCATATCGGTCCATAATTATATATAGCTCCCATATAAACCGATCCCCAGATTTGACCTCCGGAGCCTCTTGGAGGGGTAAAATTCATCCGATCCGTTTGAAATTGGGTACCTGATGTTAGTATGCGGTCTCTAACAGGCATGCAAAAATTGGTCCATATCGGTCCATAATTATATATAGCTCCCATATAAACCGATCCCCAGATTTGAACTCTGGAGCCTCTTGGATGAGCAAATTCATCCGATCCAATTGAAATTTAGTACGTGGTGTTAGTATATGGTCTCTAACAACCATGCAAAAATTGGTCCATATCGGTCCATAATTATATATAGCTCCCATATAAACCGATCCCCAGATTTGACCTCCGGAGCCTCTTGGAGGAGCAAAAGTCATCCGATGCGGTTGAAATTTGGTACATTTCGTTAGTATATGGCCTCTAACAGCCATGTAAAAATTGTCAAATTTTATTACTATAGAAAGTTTTGTCAAAATTTCATTTCTATAGAAAGTTTTGTAAAAAGTTTATTTCTATAGCAATGTTTGTCAACATTTTATTTCCATAGAAAATTTTGTCAAAATTTTATTTCTATAGAAAATTTTGTAAAAAATTTATTTCTGAAGAAAGTTTTGTCAACATTTATTTCTATAGACAATTTTGTCAACATTTTATTTCTATAGAACATTTTGTCAACATTTTATTTCTATAGAAAATTTTGTCAACATTTTATTTCTATAGAAAATTTTGTCAAAATTTTATTGCTATAGAAAATTTTGTCAACATTTTACTTCCATAAAAAATTTTGTCAACATTTTATTTCTATAGGAAATTTTGTCAAACTGAATTATATACGTATTTAATCGGCCTTTTTTTTGTTTAATATATACCCCTTATGGACTAACTTACAATTTAGAAGACAGTGTTAAAAAGTTTTACGATACCTTGCCATCGGCAAGTGTTATCGCAACCCAAGTAATTCGATTGTGGATGACAGCCTTTAGTAGAAGTTCCTACGCAATCCATGGTGGAGGGTACATAAGATTCGGCCTGGCCGAACTTACGGCCGTATATACTTGTTTTAGTTTAATATATACCACGTATGGACTACCTTGCAATTTAGAAGACGGTGGTAGGAAGTTTTAAGATACCTTGCCATTGGCAAGTGTTACCGCAACCCAAGTAATTCGATTGTGGATGACAGTCTTCAGTAGAAGTATCTACGCAATCCCCGGTGGAGGGTACATAAGCTTCGGCCTAGCCGAACTTACGGCCGTATATACTTGTTTTTAATTGGTAAGTGGGTTCAATATTCTCACAAAACGCATGCATTGCAAGAACATTTCACATTTTTATGGAATCAATTGATTGTTTATTAATGCTAGGAAATGCTTCGGGTTAAAAATTTAATAGAAATATCATAACAACGAAACGTATTATTGTATTTATGTAATTGTTTCGTTAGTTCAAGTTTAAAGACAAATTTCGTAAATATTACGCAGCTTTTATTAACAATGTAGGAAATTTGGTTTCCTTATCATTTTGTACTAAACGGCCGATGTAGGAAATTTCGAGTAGATTCATGCTTCTTTCATGTACATATAACAAATGTACATACATATGAATGTACATATCTTTGGTATTTAAAAAATCAATTTCAACATTACTTTCATATCCCCTTCTGAAAACGTTCTCTTTCCAAATGTATATGTTTCGTTTTGGTTAAAGTTCCTACCATCAAACGCACACATACTAAATATTGTCGCAACAGTCTATCGAATAAATCAAGGACATAAGCCATGAAAAATCCCTTACGACCACATAAACAATAACACTTTAATAATGAATAGCTCTTGGATGAATTAATATTGAGTGTGAGCAAAAGTCAGAAGTACGATGAATGCTACAATGATATTTATTGCTTTGACAATGAATATTATGTAAAAATTCTGTCATAAATATTTTATGACATCTGAAATATACACACATACTGTGTAAATACATCATTCTTTCAACAGGAATAATTTACCTCATGAGGGAAGGATCACAGTTTCGTTTTTGCATAAACAATTGTAGTGCGTATGATGTAGGAAAACATGCAAGTAGGTAGAGTTGACGTAGGGCGAATTATAAGATACCAAACAAAGAAAAATAAGTATTTACGGACGAACGTTCGTCGAGGCCGAATTTTATATACCCGTACAAAGTTCTATCAAACACTGCCAACCACAATTAAAGGTGTGACTCACGCTGATTGCAATGTCGTATGGGGTTTGATACCATTACTTCGATGCATTACAAACGGAATGTCAAAGTTAGCTACCCTTGACGAGTTAACCCAAAGAAAACGGAGCTAGTACTCTTCATTAGCGGAAGTAAAACTACCGAGTATAAGGACCCACAATTTCATGGAATCACATTTAGTCTCTCAAAATCGACGAAGTACTTAGAAGTTCTCTTAGACTCCAGACTAAACTGGCTAGAGAATACAGATGTTAGACTAAAGAAGACCTACGCGGCACTGTATGCATGTCAAAAGGTGGTTGGGTAATGAAGCCCTCTCTCTTCCATTTGCTCTTTACAGCAGTTATAAGACTACCTAAGAATGTCACGTCTGCAGGACCATTGGGAACTTTCGAAAATTCAACAGGCCGGCACGTGCACCGCAACTATGGAGGTACTGATGGTAGTCTGCCTATCTGATTTGCATATCAGGAAAACAGCTGAGGTGATTCTCAGCTGACTGAAGAGCCTGGACTCGCTCGTAAACACGGAATGCAGACACACGGAACTCATTGCTTCAGTTGGGCAAGATATTTCTATAGAAATAAAATTTTAACAAAATTTTCTATAGAAATATAATTTTGACAACATTTTCTATAGAAATAAAATTTTGACAAAATTTTCTATAGAAATAAAATTTTGACAAAATTTTCTATGGAAATAAAATTTTGTTAAAATTTTCTATAGAAATAAAATTTTAACAAAATTTTCTATAGAAATAAAATTTTGACAAAATTGTCTATAGAAATAAAATTTTGACAAAATTTTCTATGGAAATAAAATTTTGACAAAATTTTCTATGGAAATAAAATTTTGTTAAAATTTTCTATAGAAATAAAATTTTGACAAAATTTTCTATAGGAATAAAATTTTGACAAAATTTTCTATAGAAATAAAATTTCAACAAAATGTTCTATAGAAATAAAATTTTGGAAAATTTTTCTATAGAAATAAAATTTTGACAAAATTTTCGATAGGAATAAAACTTTAACAAAATTTTCTATAGAAATAAAATTTTGTCAAAATTTTCTATAGAAATAAAATTTTGACAAAATTTTCTATAGAAATCAAATTTTGACAAAATTTTCTATAGGAATAAAATTTTGACAAAATTTTCTATAGAAATAAAATGTTGACAAAATTTCCTATAGTAATAAAATTTTGACAAAATTTCTATAGAAATACAATTTTGACAAAATTTTCTAAAGAAATAAAATTTTGACAAAATTTTCTATAGAAATAAAATTTTGACAAAAATTTCTATAGAAATAAAATTTTGACAAAATTTTCTATAGAAAAAAAAAATTGACAACATTTTCTATAGAAATAAAATTTTGACAAATGTTCTATAGAAATACAATTTTGACAAAATTTTCTAAAGAAATCAAATTTTGACAAAATTTTGTATAAAATAAAATTTTAACAAAATTTTCTATAGAAATAAAATTTTGACAAAATTTTCTATAGAAATAAAATTTTCACAAAAATTTCTATAAAAATAAAATTTTGACAAAATTTTCTATAGAAATAAAATTTTGACCAAATGTTGTATAAAATAAAAGTTTAACAAAATTTTCTGTAGAAATAACATAACATAAAAATAAAATTTTGACAAAATTTTCTATAGAAGTAAAATTTTGACAAAATTTTCTATAGAAATAACAAGTTGACAAAATTTTCCACAGAAATACAATTTTGAGAAAATTTTCCATAGAAATAGAATTTTAACAAAAATTTCTGAAGAAATAAAATGTTGACAAAATGTTCTATTGAAATACAATTTTGACAAAAATTTCTAAAGAAATAAAATGTTGTTGTTGTTTTTTATTTCAGCTTAAAACCATACTTTGACTAAACTACAAGAGTAGCTTAACCAACAGAGGAAAAGAATGTTTGTCAAATTTATTTATTTATTCTTTTCCTCTGTTGGTTAAGCTACTCTTGTAGTTTAGTCAAAGTATGGTTTTAAGCTGAAATAAAAAACAACAACAATGCTTAAAGAACAAAACCAACAATAACAAAACAAAACAAATGAAAAAGAAGAGGAGGCACGCTCAAAATAAACCCAGCCATGTGAATTCAAATCGATGATTTGACAGTGGCATAGGAAAAGAGATATGTTTGTTTAGAATTTATTTCGGCATAAGCCGGCTATCAATGTAAAACCTTTTTTCGGAGGGTTCAAGTGTGGTTTTTGTTGGGTTTAATAAACTGCCTGAATTTATTCTGATAATTGGTTGATAGTTTTGCTGCAAGTAGAGGATGCTGATGAGGAATGTGGTAATTCCGAAACGTGCGTCCATCCAACCATCTTGCAGTCTATAGGGCTTTGCCCAAATAAATTTGACAAACATTCTTTTCCTCTGTTGGTTAAGCTACTCTTGTAGTTTAGTCAAAGTATGGTTTTAAGCTGAAATAAAAAACAACAACAATGCTTAAAGAACAAAACCAACAATAACAAAACAAAACAAATAAAATGTTGACAAAATTTTCTATTGAAATAAAATTTTGACAAAAATTTCTGAAGAAATAAAATGTTGACAAAATTTTCTATTGAAATAAAATTTTGACAAATTTTCTATAAAAATAAAATATTTACAAATTTTCTATAGAAATAAAATTTTGAAAAAAGTTTCTATAGAAATAAAATTTTGAAAAAAAAATCAATAGAAAAAAATTGACAAAATTTTCTATAGAAATACAATTTTGAAAAAATGTTTCTTAAGAAATAAAATTTAGAAAAAATTTTGTATAAAGTACAATTTTAACAAAATTTTTAATGGAAATAAAATTTTGACAAAATTTTCTATAGAAATAAAATTTTCACAAACATTTCTATAAACTCAGCATGTATATGAGTACAAGTTGAAATCGATTATACCACATATTGAGGATTGAGAAGAAATACCCATACATTTTGCAGACCTGCACATTTATGCCGATGGATCGAAAATGGTTGAAGGCACTGACAGTGTTATTAACTGCGAAGAGTTGGGGATTAGAGAGTCATATAAATTGGCCGGCAGATGCATTATTTTTCACGCGGAGGTTTTTGCCTTTACAAAAACTGCGGAACTACTGTTTATGAGGCCGATATTCAGAAGCGATATCAGCTTCTTCATCTACAGTCAGTCAGCAAAAACGGCCTTGGGTAATCTGAATATAACGTCGAAGGCATTCAGCCTCTGTCGTAGAGAGCCAGTGCTCTCACTGAAGAGCATTACTCTGTACTGGGTAGCTGGACATTATGGAATAATGGGTAATGAGGAAATGAGGCGGATGTGCTGGTTAATGAAGGGGCACGAGGAACGAACAAAATCGTACTGCAAACAACCCAAATTTATATAGGACCACAAGGGTATTAAGAATTTTGATTTTCTTGTGGCGATACATAGAGAGGATTTGAGACCACTACACAGAAAAATGCAGATCGTAATTAATGACAAGTTTTGAACTTCAATTTTGTTAATCGCATTTCTACCTATATAGTTAAACTTTTCATAATTTTATGAAAATCTTGGAAAAAATTATTATTTTTAACTCTTTTTCAGTTCATGCGACTACTTAAAATTAGTTAAACATTTTACTTAAAGTGGTTTAGTTTTAAATTACAACGATTTGGTCAGTTTTTCGTGCCAATAACGAAATATTTACTTACACATATTACAAAAGTTTTTCATACAAGTCAGTTCAATTTTGTAAAAATTAATGAATGTTTTTCTTCAATGGTAGTAAAAATGACCATGATTTGGCTCTTAAGGTAGATTTTCTGTCAATCATTTTAGACATTTTTTGTGATAAATGATTTTGAATTGACGCAATCAAGTTTTTAGTTGTTAGACTCTTTCAAGGGTATAAGGAAAAATCCAATTCAATCACGAAATTAATTAATCCAAATCATTTCTAGCTTCAATCATATAAGTTATGATTAGAGATAAAAAATTATGGATGATTAAAAAATTGATTGATTTTTTCGGTCTTTCATTTAATTTTTTAATTGGCTCAATTAAAACTTGAATCAATTTTTCATTTATTATATTGCTATTTATTTATTTATATTTATTTTTATCTTTAGATGAAATAAATATATGTAATTTAAATTTTTTTTAATTTATCTGTAAATTTAATTAAAACTTTAATTAATTTTTCATTTATTATATTGCTATTTATTTATTTATATTTATATTTATTTTTATCTTTAGATGAAATAATTATCTGTAATTTATACTTTCTTATAAATTTTCCGATTACAATTATAATTGAAGATTCTATTATTAAATATGAAATAATAATAATAATCAAATTAATAATGTGTATAGGGAAACTAATTGTTTCCGAACAATATTTTCAATTATAATTTTAATTGGAAATATGTTTATACCCTCCACCATAGGATGGGGGTATATTAACTTTGTCATTCCGTTTGCAACACATCGAAATATTGCTCTAAGACCCCATAAAGTATATATATTCTGGGTCGTGGTGAAATTCTGAGTCGATCTGAGCATGTCCGTCCGTCTGTTGAAATCACGCTAACTTCCGAACGAAACAAGCTATCGACTTGTTTGGCAGAAGTAGTTGTTATTGATGTAGGTCGGATGGTCTTGCAAATGGGCCATATCGGTCCACTTTTACGTATAGCCCCCATATAAACGGACCCCCAAATTTGGCTTGCGATTGCTCTAAGAGAAGCAAATTTCATCCGATCCGGCTGAAATTTGGTACATGGTGTTGGTATATGTTCTCTAATGACCATGCAAAAATTGGTCCACATCGGCCCATAATTATATATAGCCCCCATATAAACCGATCCCCAGATTTGATCTCCGGAGCCTCTTAGAGGGGCAAAAGTCATCCGATCCGATTGAAATTTGGTACGTGGTGTTAGTGTATTGTCTCTAACAACCATGCCAAAAGTGGTCCATATCGGTCCATAAATATATATAGCCCCCATATAAGCCGATCCCCAGATTTGACCTCCGAAGCCTCTTAGAGGAGCAAAATTCATCCGATCCGCTTGAAATTTGGTACGTGGTGTTAGTATATGGTCTCTAACAACCATGCAAGAATTGGTCCATATCGGTCCATAATTATATATAGCCCCCATATAAATCGATCCCCAGATTTGTCCTCCGGAGCCTCTTGGAAGAGCTAAATTCATCCGATCCGGTTGAAATTTGGAACTTGGTATTAGAATGTGGTCTCTAACAAACACGCAAGAATTGGTCCATATCGGTCCATAATTATATGCCCCCATATAAACCGTTCCTCAGATTTGAAAAAAATTCACCCGATCCGGTTGAAATTTGCAACGTGGTGTTAGTATAAGGCCGCTTATAACCATGCCATAATTGGTCCATATCGGTCTATAGTTATATTTAGCCGATCCCCAATCACACAAAAATTGGTCCGTATCGGTTGATAATCTTGGTTGCCACTCGAACCAAAAATAATCTACCAAAATTTTATTTTTATAGAAAACATTGTCAAAATGTTATTTCTATAGAAAAATTTGTCAAAATTTTATTTCTATAGAAAATTTTGTCAAAATTTTATTTCTATAGAAAACTTTGTCTAAATTTTATTTCAATAGAAAATTTTTTCCAAATGTTATTTCTATAGAAATTTTTTTTCCAAATTTTACTTCTATAGAAAATGTGGTCAAAACTTTATTTGTCAAAATTTTATTTCTATAGAAACTTTAAACTTAATTATATACGTATTTAATCGGCCTTTTTTAGTTTAATATATACCACGTATGGACTATGTGGTATATATTACGGTGTTAGGAAGTTTTAAGATACCTTGCAAGTGTTACCGCAACCCAAGTAATTCGATTGTGGATGACAGTCTTCAGTAGAAGTTTCTACGCAATCCATGGTGGAGGGTACTTAAGTTTCGGCCTGGCCGAACTTACGACCGTATACTCTTGTTTTAATTGAACTGTTTATTGGTATTATTGAAACGGACAAATGTTCATCAAATTCTTAACTTTTTAGTTTGATTAAAAAGTTAATTGTATTAGTTAATTTTTATACCCTCTCATATAAACCGATCGCCAGATTTGACGCCCGGAGCCTCTTTTAGGAGTAAATTTAGATAGATTCGTTTAGAATTTTGTACGTTATATTAGTATATGGTCTCTAATAACCATACAAAATTGGTCCACTTCGATCCATAATTCTATATATAGCTCCCGTATAAACCGATCCGCAGATTTGGCTTTCGGAGCCTCTTGGAGGAGCAAATTTCATCCTATTCGGTTGAAATTTTCTATGTTATGTAAGTATATGGCCTCTAACAACCATGCAAACATTTCTCCATATCGGTCCATAATTATATATAACCCCATTTAAGCCGAACCCCAGATTTGAACTACAGAGCCTCTTGGAGGAGCAAATTTCGTCCGATTCGGTTAAATGTTGTGTAAGTATATGACAACTAACAACCATGCAAACATTTATCCATATCGGTCTATAGTTATATATAGCTCCCAGCTAAGCCGATCCCCAGATTTTACTTCTTCCAGGATAAGCAAATTTCTTTTGGTCTTGCTAATCACACAAAAATTGGACCATATAGGTTCATAATTGTGTATCCCCAATTTTTCATATCTGCCTCTATTTTACCGCGCAAAAATTCATATCGGTCAAGAACTGAATTATATAGATTTTTAATCTGCCTTTTTTGTCTATATGTATGTATGTTATGTATACTCCGTATGGACTAACAAAAAAAAAATTGTTTCCCTCCGTTAAAGTCGCATGTCTTGAACTAAGACTATTTTTCCTTAAAGCAAAGAAACACATTTTTTATTTAAAGAAATTGTCCTTAAATTAACTGAAATATTGAAAATTGAAAAATTTGATAAATGAGATCTGTATCCTAATTTTAATTTTATTGGTCCTAGATTTAAAGCCAGATAGGTCGTTAAAAAATTTCTTTACTTTAAAGAAACCGCATCTTTGGCTCGAAATCAATACCAAAATCCTTAAGAGAATACAAGTAAACTTTAAACAAGCCATGGTGGAGGGTACATAAGATTCGGCCTGACCGAACTTACGGCAGTATATACTTGTTTTAATTGATATCGATTTCAACTTCAATCGACTCTTTAATTGGAAATATTCTCTTGATATTTATTTTCGCGTAGTGTATGTGATTACCAGTTTACTTCAATAGTATTTGCTTAACCTAAATTCTAAATGATTCTCGACAATCAGCTTTAAACGAAGCAATATACTTAAGTCTTCATATCTGTTTCATTCATTTTTTTGTTGAATTAAAACATCCACAATGGCTTTTCAATAACATCTTCCGGTCGATCAACATCAAAGACATTTCATAGCTGTTATTACCATTTAAAAGCCAATAAGCTTTAAGCAATTTGGCTTAAGGACCTTCGATATAAAAAAAAAAACATATTTATTCATAGAAAAATATCTTCAGCAAGCATAACCCAGCTGATGTTCGTGTTCTATCGAGTTTGCTTGTTATCTTCATTTTCTTATATTTTTTTTTATTCTTATTTGTAGTTCTATCGTCAAATACCAATTTGTCCTTTTAAGTTATTATCTTAAAAGCTATTAAAATCCAATAAGAGCCACTTTGTTTATACTCGAGTATTTCAATAGCAAACACTTTAGATGCTCAGAAGAGGATAAGGTATGGAAAGGTGTTGAAGACTTGTAAGGTTAATTATTCAATATTGAAATTTTAGTTTGGTAAACAGAAAAAGAGAGAGGGAGAAGATATTTGAAATTGAAAAAAGAAGATATTTGAAATTGAAAAAAGAGTCTTTCGTTTGGTAATTAAATTAATAAATATAATTAAATGTTTATTTAGAATAACTAAGCACATTTACTTTTCTGTTACAACACAGAAAAAAATTTCACGAACATTTTTCCAATTACAATTTTAATTGAGTTTTAAAAACTATTCAATTAATAATTTAATTGATTCAACAAATGTATATATAATTATAATTGAAACAAAAATCAATCACAAAAATTAATTAATTTTTTAATTGGATCAATTATTTTTTTTATTGATACTATCATTTCTCTGATTGAAGACATTTCAATTAAAAAATTAATTGGAACAATTAATTTCGTGAATGAATCAGAAAAAATAGAGTATTTAATGCAATTAAAATTGTTTTCGGATTAGGTTAGGTTACAGTGGCAGCCCGATTAAGTTTCAGGCTTACTTAGACTATTCTGTCCATTGTGATACCACATCTAAGTAAAAGTACCTATTACATATGGGCACTTCAAGTTTTAACCACTGAACCTTCACTATTATTATCTTTTGTTGAACCAACCAAATTGTTCCAAAAACATTAACAGACTGCTTAAGTTAACGTTTTCCAGGTCCGCCAGTAATCTAACATAAAGCTATATGCCCCTAAAATTCGCTTACGCCTTACACAAAATGCAGGACACTGGCACAAGAGGTGTTTAATTGATTCCTTTTCCTCCGCATCATGACAGTAGTCATTATACTTCGCACCAATAGTTTTTGCAAATTCGCCTATCAGGCAGCGACCCGTTATATCAGAAGTGATATCTGACGTCTTGAGAACACTAGCATATCTAGTGTGCGGTTCAAGTTTAAATGGGGCCATATTTGCGTGGTGTCGTTACAATCCTTGCTATTCTCCCATCGAACATTTGCCATCATGACAGCCTTCTCACACAGTAAGAGCTTGCAGGTAGCCAAATACATACCAACAGATTCTAATTCCCTTGGAATAACATATGTAAGGTAGTCCCTAGCCTTGCTAACTCATCTGCTTCGCAGTTCCCCGGCATGTTCCTATGGCAAGGCACCCATATTAGGTGAATATTATACTGCTCAGCCATCTCGTTGAGAGATTTGCGGCAGTCGATGGCCGTTTTCGAGTTAAGGAACACAGAGTCCAAGGATTTTATTGCAGGTTGACTGTATAAGTATATATTAATGCCAACATTTTTTCGAACATTACTTCTCAGCCAATTCGCCACCTCTCTTATTGCTAATATTTCAGCCTGAAAAACACTAAAGTGATTAGGTAATATGTTCGCTATTCGAAGTTCCAGATCTTTAGAATATACTGCGAAACCCACTTGTCCATTCAATTTGGAGCCATCAGTGTAGAAATCTATATATATATTTTATTCCCCGGGGTCTGTGTACACCACGCCTCACTGTTGGGAATTACAGTTTCAAAATTTTTGTCGAAAAGTTGTTTCGCCAGAGTGTAATCCACTACGTTAGGCACATCTGGCATTATTTTGAGGACCGAACTGTGACCGTACATTTTTTCCGACCACAGCGATAGCTCGCGCAACCGCACAGCCGTTGTTGCAGCTGACTGTTTGGCAAAAATGTCTAAAGGCAATAGATGCAGCATGACATTAAGGGAATTTGTTACTGTCTTACTGAATGCGCCTGAGATACACAAGCACGCCATACGCTGAACTTTATCTAAACCTGTCGGTTGCTGAAGTGCCGGCCACCAGACTACAACACCATATAGCATTATAGGTCTAACCACTGCCGTGTATAGCCAATGCACAATTTTCGGTTTTAGTCCCCACTTTTTCCTATTGCCCGTTTGCACGAGTACATAACTATCGTGGCTTTTCTCGCTCTTTCTTCAATATTAAGCTTAACATAAAGTTCAGCTTCCTGTCCAGAATAACGCCAAGGTATTTTGCACACTCACCAAAGGAATTTCAATACCCCCTACGGATATGGGCTTAACTGTTGGAGTTTTGCGATCTTTGCAGTACATGACTAATTCTGTCTTTGAAGGATTTACTCCAAGACCATTCTCTTTCGCCCATTTCTCAGGAGGGCTCTTTGTATAACATCTCTGATTGTGCATGGGAATTTTCCCCTGAGTGCTACAGCCACATCGTCTGCGTATGCCACCACTTGTATCCTTTCTTTTTCTAGGGAAACCAGAAGGTTGTTTATAGCAACATTCCAAAGAAGAGGTGATAGAACTCCTCCATGGGGTGTGCCTCTGTTCACATACCTTTGTATGTTTGCTTGTCCTAGTGTGGCCGAAATACGTCTCATCATTAACAGTTCGTCCAGCAGCCTAAGTATACCTGGATCAACATTCAGAGTTGCCAGTCCATTTAATATAGAGCTCGGATTGACGTTATTCAATGCCCCCTCGATGTCTAGAAACGTCACGATTGTGTATTCATTGACAAATAGTGAGCCTTTAATAAAGCTGACTAGTTCATGCAAAGCAGTCTCAGTAGACCTGCCCTTCGAGTATGCATGCTGTCGTTTCGAGAGCAAACGTTCATAAAATTGAAGGCCTCTATTTCTCTTAAATTTCAATAAAATGCAGCTATATAACTAATTTCGTAATGTGAAGTACTTATATAAATTTCCAGATTCAAATCATAATTGTTAAATTATTGTTATGGTCTTTCCTTGAATTTCTTTAGTGCGTACTTCCTCACGAATGTCAACTTAAATTAATTGCTGCAATTCACAAAAACCTTAAACATTCCCATTATTATTTTTTTTCTTTTTCATAGCATTAAACTCCCACATTTCCTACATTCCACAATCCTTCAAGTCATACAAAACCTCAACAAATCACTTATGATTCTTGATAAGAGTTGTAAATATCCACCTACAGCACTCCTAGTGGATGCAATGAAAAACAAAGGTAACTCGAACTCAAAGTACATTCACCATATATCATTGAAAGGAAAAATAAAACGAGTAGCAATTTGCGTATAATTTTCACATTTAAACATTGACTCTGATGGCAAGTGTTCCCAAGCTACTAAAAAACTCCCCGTTGTCGTTGGTCGTTACTTTTTATCAAATGCTGAGGTATGTTGCCCTTTGCTTTAGCACAAATCCGAAATATGTTGAATGTTGGTAATTTTTGTAGATTATCAAATAAATTACCTTTCGCCAAGAAGGCACTCATATAATTGTTGGCAAATGGTCGAATCCTAACAATTTACGAAAATATATTTCCGACATTCAAATAAAGTGAAAATGAATCAAAGGCAAAATTATGAGGTAATAAATTAATGGCTATTTGACATGGAAAACCTGAAAAATGTTCACATAATTCCTGCGAGTAGTTGTGAAATATGAGGTATTTTAGTTAAAGTTTTATGGCAATAATATATCTATGGTGTTATAAAAAAGGAGTAATAGTGACACAGTAAATGGCTAACCGCATATGGATCAGGCCGGCAGAAGTGTGACATAGTGGATCAGGGATTTTGAAATTTTATTTATATATCAAAAAATTTTAAAATTGTATTAAAAATGAATGTAAAATCCCCCGGAGATGATGTTATGATAATTTCACAATTGAAATTTGCATTCGACTTGCATACAACCAAATTCAGATTGTTTTGATTTCTAAATCCGTTCGCTTGACAGATTTATTCTAGTGATAGTTTATTTTATTGTTTACAAGCTTTATTTCAACCAGAAAACACGTTATTCGTTATGGAATTCGAGCGTCATAGTGTGATAGCATTGTATTTGAATCATGGGCATAGGCAAGGTTTTGGAGGGCCAAAACACTCGCAGAAAAAATGTAAACCCTCAGAATTTTTTTCGGTAGAATTTTTTTTAGTCGTCAAACATTTGAATTCAAACATTACTATCATGTATATAAACTGAAAAAAAAAATTTTTTTTTGGTTAATTTTAGAAAATTTAGATTATTATTTAGAAAATTTAAACTAAACAGTCAGATGACTTCACAACGAAATTCAAGATGGGCGTATTTGTTACAAAATTTTGTAAATTTAAAGAAGTAAGTAACAATTTTGTGAGAAGTAGGAATTAGTAAATCTGTGAAAATGTGTATAATTTTTTCACGTTTTTGGTTCATATAAATAATGTACGCAAAAATTATTAAAGTAAAAGTAAACTTCTCCAAACATAATGATTCCACGAACTAAAAAAACAGTTAAATTGGCTTTAGTGAAATAGAGGGTCATATACTAGCACAATGCACCAAATTTCAAATGACTCGTATGAAATTTCCTCCTCCAAGTGGCTCTAAAACCAAATATCGGGATCGGTTTATATGGGGCCTATATATGATTATGGACTGATATGGACCACTTTTGACATGGTTGTTAAATATCATATACTACCACCACGTACCAAATTTCAATCAGATCTCCAAAAGGCACCGGAGGTCAAATCTGGGGATCGGTTTATATGGGGGCTACATATAATTATGGACTGATATGAACCAATTCCATATACTAATATCACGTACCAAATTTCAACCGAATCCGATGAATTTTGCTCTTCCAAGGGGCTACGGAGGACAAATCTGGGGATCGGTTTATATGGGGGCTATATATAATTATGGACCGATTTCGACCTATTTCTGCATGGGTGTTTGAGGCCATATATTAACATCACCTACCAAATTTCAACTGAATCAGATGAATTTTGGTCTTCCAAGAGGATCCAGAGGTCAAATCTGGTGATCGGTTTGTATGGGGGCTGTATATAATTATGGACCAATGTGGACCAATTTTTGTATGGTAATTAGAGACCATATACTAACACCATGTACTAAATTTCAGCCGGATCGGATGAAATTTGCTTCTCTTAGAGGCTCCGCAAGCCAAATCGGGGGATCGGTTTATATGGGCCGTTACAAGTGCTATATATAATTATGGACCGATGTGAACCAATTTTTGCATGGTTGTTAGAGACCATATACTAACACCATGTACCAAATTTCAGCCGGATCGGATGAAATTTGCTTCTCTTAGAGGCTCCGCAAGCCAAATCGGGGGATCGGTTTATATGGGGGCTATATATAATTATTGACCCATGTGGACCAATTTTTGCATAGTCGTTAAAGACCATATACGTACACCATGTACCAAATTTCAGCCGGATCGGATGAAATTTGCTTCTCTCAGAGGCTCCGCAAGCCAACTCGTGGCATCGGTTTATAGGGGCTATATATAATTATGGACCGATTTGGACCAATTTTTGCATGGTTGTTAGAGACCATATATTAAGACCATGTACGAAATTTCAGCTGGATCGGATGAAATTTGCTTCTCTTAGAGGCTCCGCAAGCGAAATCGGAGGATCGGTTTATATGGGGGCTATATATAATTATGAACCGATGTGGACCAATTTTTGCATGGTTGTTAGAGACCATATACTAACACCATGTACCAAATTTCAGCCGGATCGGATGAAATTTGCTTCTCTTAGAGCAATCGCAAGCCAAATTTGGGGGTCCGTTTATATGGGGGCTATACGTAAAAGTGGACCGATATGGCCCATTTGCAATACCATCTGACCTACATCAATAACAACTACTTGTGCTAAGTTTCAAGTCGATAGCTTGTTTCGTTCGAAAGTTAGCGTGATTTCAACAGACGGACGGACGGACATGCTCAGATCGACTCAGAATTGCACCACGACCCAGAATATATATACTTTATGGGGTCTTAGAGCAATATTTCGATGTGTTACAAACAGAATGACAAAGTTAATATACCCCCATCATATGGTGGTGGGTTTAAAGGTGTAAACCTAAGAGATAAATATATGTGGGGAATGCATAAAAGATTAACCAACTGTTAAATTTTCTATTTATTTAGTTTAATGAACAATAGGCCAATACCACAAGCAAAACTTATTTTTTTTTTTTTTTTTTTTTTGGAAACGAAATTTTAAACGATATTAATCGACCGCCCCCTTTCGGTTTGGTCTTGGATTTCTAGAAATTGTATTTTCTATTCGATTTGCTAAAATTGGAAATCTTGAGGAATTTTATGATCACATATAGATGTGCCACAAATAGTGCCTATCAGTCCATGTTGTGGTATAGCCCCCATATAGACTGATTTCCCGATTTTACTTCCTGGGTGTCTAGAATTGTATTTTCTATCCGATTGCTCTGAAATTGGAAACCTAGAAGTATTTTAAGACCACAGATAGGTGTGTCGAAAATGGGGTGTACAGTTGCATGTTTTGCTATAACCCCCATATAGACCGATCTCCCGATTTTACTTCTTGAGCTTCTAGAAACCTTAGTTTTTAACCAATTTGCCTGAAATTTTAAATCTATAGGTTTTTTCGGACCATAAATAGGTGTTTCGAATATGTTTTGGGTGTAGATTCCTATGTATAGTCTAGATTCTGTAGGGTTTTCTGAGCCACAATTAGGTGTACTGAATGTTTTTGTATCGGTGCATGTTTTTGGCATAGCACCCATATAACCTGATCTCCCGATGTAACTCCTTGGACTTTTATCGGTCTCTTAGGTAAAGCCTCCATATAGACCGATTGCACTTCTTGAGGGTATAGAAGGCGCACTGACCATGAAAATTGCTTGAAACTGAACGTAAAATTTCCAGATTTTACTTCTTCTAATCATTTGCATAATGGGGGTAAAAATCTACAGACCTTAGATTTCAAATCAAGGCGTTATTGCATCATTTTCTTGCACACTTACTGAAGCAAAATTGATTCTTATAATTCCAGAATCTGATCTAGTCTTTATACGTAGAATCTTTAAATTTATATTGGGGGAGCAACCAGTACGCTGATTTCCTTGAGTGAATATCTGTAATCAAACCCCCTTCATTTTTTATATCCATTATCCATTAACCCTCTACGACGTAGAGTCTTCTAAGGAAACTATTAATTTGATTCAGATTCGGTCCTTCCGAACTTACTGCTGTATACAATTGTTTAAATTGTTTCTTTGAAGCCGTTAGATAATTTGGTTTCCAACGCATCTTTATAGCAGCACATGTTTCCATTTTTCCACTCTAGATCCTAAATTCTACTGACCGTTGCTACCGAATGTTACGACCTTGCTCAGTGGAGGGTGGGTGTTCTTGTCGACGAAGTTAGATCCCAGCCTCTTACACAAACAATAAAATTTTAATGGTAGCATACACAATTTTTTTGTCATAATGACAGACCTATTTAGCTATTTAAAAGAAAACGGACCCGGGCCCGGAAAATGGATATCTAGGTGTCATTGATATACAATCGGTTGTCCCACCCTGCCTTGCTGACCATGATGTTTGTCAGCCCTATTGACACTCTACACGCTCCAACCTTCAATTTCGAACATTAAACACAAATGCTTTAGTGTTGCATATTTTTTTAAGAATCATTATATTAATAATTATTTCTAGATAACCAAAACAAATTACATACAACAAGATAAGAGTGTAGTTAAAAGTTATGAAATTAAAATTGATGTTAATTTGCAATAAATAATCTATCTCTGAATGTTAAAATTAAATCACAAAAAAAAAATTAAACACAATAAATTTAAATTGAAAGTATATACATATATAGATGAACATTTCGATGGTGTCCATAATTTTTTCCAAAATTGATATTTTATCTTGAGTATCTTGCAATTTGTCAAAATTTAGATTTGATTATTGACCAAATTTACTCTCTAGAAATAATTTCCTTAGATGATTTTTTTGAAATCCACATTATTCAGTTAATTTATAGCCATCCGCCATGATGTCGGACCAATATTCAAATTAAAAAAAAAAAATTAAAGGATTTCGGCTAAAGATAAAAATTGTATTTCGCAGCTAACTGAAAGAAATCTTATCCGCCAAATCAAAACCAATTTCTTTTTATGTTATATTTGCTAAAAAATCTTTACTTATTTTTGTGTTTTCGATACAGAATAAAAAACTTTCTATTTTCCAATTGACAAATGAATGAAAGGAAAGTCAAATTTAAACACGTATATACGGCAGTAAGTTCGGCCAGGCCGAATCTTATGTCCTTCCACCATGGATTGCATAGAAACTTATACTAAAGACTGTCATCCACAATCGAATTACTTCTTAACACCGTCTTCTCAATTGTAAGTTAGTCCACACGGAATATAATTAAACAAAAAAAAAGGCCGAATAAAAAATTTTCTATAGAAATAAAATTTTGACAAAACTTTCTATAGCAAAAAAATTTTGACAAAATTTTCTATAGCAAAAAAATTTTGACAAAATTTTCTATAGCAAAAAAAATTTTGACAAAATTTCCTATAGAAATACAAATTTGGCAAAATTTTCAATAGAAATAACATTTTGATCAAATTTTTTATAAAAATAAAATTTTGACAAAATTTTCTTTAGAAATAAAATTGTGACAAAATTTTCTATAGAAATAGAATTTTGACAAAATTTTCTATAGACATAAAATTTTGACAAAATTTTCTATAGAAATAAAATTTTGACAAAATTTTCTATAGAAATAAAATTTTGAAAAAATTTTCTATAGAAATAAAATTTTGACAAAATTATAGCAATAAAATTTTGACAAAATTTTCTATAGGAATAAAATATTGCTAGATTATTTTTGGGGATCGGCTATATATAACTACGGACCGATATTGACCAATTTTGGCATGGTTGTTATCGGCCATATACTAGCGAATTATACAAAATTTCACCAAGTACCGTCTTAACACCGTCTTCTCAATTTTAAGTTAGTCCACACGGAGTACAATTAAACCAAAAAAAGCCGAATAAAAAATTTTCTATAGAAATAAAATTTTGACAAAATTATCTATAGAAATAAAATTTTGACAAAATTTTCTATAGAAATAAAATTTTGACAAAATTTTCTATAGTAATAAAATTTTTACAAAATTTTGTATAGTAATAAAATTTTTACAAAATTTTGTATAGTAATAAAATGTTGACAAAATTTTCTATAGCAATTAAATTTTGACAAAATTTTCTATAGAAATAAAATTTTGACAAAATTTTCTATAGAAATAAAATTTTGAAAAAATTTTTTATAGAAATAAAATTTTGACAAAATTATAGCAATAAAATGTTGACAAAATTTTTTATAGAAATAAAATATTGGTAGATTATTTTTGGGGATCGGCTATATATAACTACAGACCGATATTCACCAATTTTGGCATGGTTGTTATCGGCCATATACTAGCGAATTATACAAAATTTCACCAAGTACCGTCTTAACACCGTCTTCTCAATTGTAAGTTAGTCCACACGGAGTACAATTAAACCAAAAAAAGCCGAATAAAAAATTTTCTATAGAAATAAAATTTTGACAAAATTATCTATAGAAATATAATTTTGACAAAATTTTCTATAGAAATAAAATTTTGACAAAATTTTCTATAGTAATAAAATTTTTACAAAATTTTGTATAGTAATAAAATGTTGACAAAATTTTCTATAGCAATAAAATTTTGACAAAATTTTCTATAGAAATAGAATTTTGACAAAATTTTCTATAGAAATAAAATATTGGTAGATTATTTTTGGGGATCGGCTATATATAGCTATAGACTGATATGGAACAATTTTGGATATGGATGAATTTTGCTCCTCCAAGAGCTTCGGAGATCAAATCTTGGTATCGGTTTATATGGGGGCTATGTATAATTGTGAACCGATGTGGACCAATTTTTGCATGGTTTTTAGAGACAACATACAAACACCATGTACCAAATTTCATCCGGATCGGATGAAATTTGTTTCTCTTAAAGAGTACGCAAACCAAATCTGGGGATCGGTTATACAGAGGCTATATATAATTGTGGACCGATATGGACCAATTTTTGCACGGTTGTTAGAGACAATATACTAACACCACGTACAAAATTTCAACCGAATCGAATGAATTGTGCTCATCCATGAGGCTCCGGAAGCCAAATCGGGGATCGGTTTATATGGGGGCTATATATAATTATGGCCCGATGTGGACCAATTTTTGCATCGTTGTTATAGACCATATACTTATCGGTTATATTAGGGCTATATATAATTGTAGGCCGATGTGGACCAATGTTTGCATGGTTGTTAGAGACCATATACTAACACCATGTACCAAATTTCAACCGGATCGGATGAATTTTGCTCCTCCAAGAGGCTCCGCATGCCAAATCTGAGCGTCGGTTTATCCGACCACTTTTATACGTAAAAGTGGTCGGATATAGCCCATTTGCAATA
Organism: Haematobia irritans; assembly: GCF_050003625.1. NCBI lineage: Eukaryota > Metazoa > Arthropoda > Insecta > Diptera > Muscidae > Haematobia > Haematobia irritans. The sequence continues at coordinate 151,257,165 of NC_134399.1, forward strand.
CCATCCGACCGACATCAATAACAACTATTTGTGCCAAGGTTCAAGTCGATAGCTCGTTTCGTTCGGAAGTTAGCGTGATTGCAACAGACGGACGGACGGACATGCTTAGATCGACCCAGAATATATATATACTTTATGGGGTCTTAGAGCAATATTTCGATGTGTTACAAACGGAATGACAAAGTTAATATACCTCCCATCCTATGGTGGAGGGTATACAAAAATATACAATTGAAAATTTTCAAAGTAGAACGTGTACAAGTGCTTGAAACACCCGTCATACACTCAGTGATAAGACAGAAGGTCCCCAATGTGATATTACAATGGACTGAATAGTCTGAGTGAGCCTTATATATCGGCCTGCCACCTAACCTAACCTATCGTGGAGGATATAAACATTATTTTCGATATTCAGTTTTATATTGGTGATCACAAATAAAGTATTTAAGTGCAATATCCCATTAAACCACCACACTATTTTATAAACAAATCCATTATTAAACCAAAAATTCAATATCGATTTATTCTTAAAGTTAAAATTTGTTAAATGCTCGCTTTCATTTAGAAGAGGTAGAAACTCATGTGAGTGCTGAATAAAATTTGAGTTGGTTTCTCATGCCACAAATGTAGTATGGAAAACACCTACCATATTGAAGTTTGTTGTGCCACTTTCATCACCTATGTGCCGAACCAAAATTAATAGGTTCAAGTTTTCAAGTTTTGCAAACATAGAAAAGTTTTAACGTTTCCTCCATCGCCTCCACAATCACAAGCCTCTATGATTAACACTAAAAAAAGTTTATTTGGAACCATATATTTGGAGTTTTCCTAAAAGATTTTTTGGTATTTTTTCAAGCCAAAGATGCGGATTAAATAAAAAAGGGAACTATACATACTTAAAATTATGTAATATAAAATTAAAATTAGAACTATTCACATACAAATAAATATCAAAAATCCAAATTAAAACAGATATAATAGAAAATAATAAAAATTCTAGGTTTTGTAATTAGTAAAAAAAATTTAAAGCAATTATGCAATACCCTCATACCCTCAGTTGTAGCCTACACTTTTAATCCAAAGATTTTTTACTTTAAAGTAAATGTGCCTAACTTCAAAGACATGTGTATGATAATTTAAAGATTCGTGTCCTAAATAAAAAAAGAATTCTTTTTTGACTTATAATTTCTTTATTTTAAAGAAAATTTCCCTTAATATTGTGTAAACAACATATTCAGAAACTGATATTGCATGTACTTTCATATTAGTTCAATATTTTTTTTAGTGCAAGTTAAGTAAAATTCCCTTATACTTTACGGTGCCTTTGGCACTAAAGAGAGTGAGAGCAAGAGGGCGAGTCTGACATCTCATACTACGGTTTCTCCGTTTGGCACAAGATTGCTTTGGCAGGATAATACCTGGTTACCTGATGGCATGGGATTGTAGTCTCACCTAATGAAGGCATGAATAATCAACGAGATTTGTTTAACTGGAAGTGGAAGTGAAAGTGCAAGAATAGCTAAGTGCTAGCATAAAAGTGCAAACATTTTTGGAAATGCACAAATGTTTACGGATGATATGTGGTGGCATAAAAAACGAAAGTTTATCAAGGTTGTCGATTGGGTTTTCTCCAGTAACTATATTCGATTTTGGAATAAATTAATTTAAATTGATTTAATTTAATTTAGAGAATACATTTAATCACTTTAGTAATTCAACGATAAGTTATTTTATGCCAGACTACTATATTTTAATTAACCCTCTAATGTCCCAATTTTTTGTCAGCTGATTAAATATTCAATATTAACGATACAAAATCAAGAAAACGAAACAAGAAAAAAATTTACGGCAAAATTCAATATATGCTGCAAAGACTCTTGAACAGTTTTAACTAAGTTACCTTTTAATTATGCCCATCTTTGTTGTCTTAAGTTTTGTTTTACTAAAAGCTTCCTGATTTAACGAAGCCCGTCTAAAGGCGGGATTGGGCATTAAAGGGTTAATGCTATTATGCAAATGAGTTTTATTAAATTCTCTTTAATTTAGCAATAAGTGGATATGATTGATTAAAATTCCTAACAAGAATGGAAGAAAGAGCAAAAGAACCATAGAATAACTATAGAAGGGGGCCAAATATGTAATACTGCACATTTATCAGTAATTGAACTAAAAATTTTCCTAAGACTGGTAATATTAACATCTTACAGTCATATCGAAATTTCAACGGAGATTGCTGATGCTTTGCACTAACAAATAGGCTAGGTTAGGTATAGTGGCAGCCCGACATTTCAGGCACACTTAGACTATTCAGTTCATTGTGATACCACAGTGGTGGACTTCTCTCTTATGACTGAGTGCTGCCCGATTCTATGTTAACCCTGTAATGCCCCAATTTTTATGCCAGCTTAAATTTTCAATGTTGACGACACAAAAGCAAGAGAACTAAGCAAGAAAAATTTATACCGTAAAATTTAGCATATGCTGCAAAGCTTCTTGAATAGTTTCAAATAAGTTTTCTTTTTATTTTACCCATTTATGTTGTCTTAATGTGTGTTAATGCGCACTTGGGCATTAGAGGGTTTAGCTCAATGACAAGGGAACCCCTTTTTAAAGCCGAGTCCCAACGGCGTTCCACATTGGGGTGATACCACTTAGAGAAGCTTTGAAACACTCAGAAATGTCACCAGTATTACTGAGGTGGGATAATCCACCGCTGAAAAACTTTTTGGTGTTTGTTCGAAACTGGGTTCGAAACCACGACCCTGTGTATGCAAGGCATGTTAACCATGGCACCACGATGGCTCCCTTCACTAACATGTATATGCGGCCGAATCATCCCTCCACCAAGAATTGTGTACAAAGGACTGTAGCAGGTTGGCTGATAAGTCCCCGGTCTAACAAAGAAAAACACATTTTTTTTGTCATAATTAGTTTTTATTATTCAACATAGTTCCCTTCAAGAGCGATACAACGATCATAACGACCTTCCAATTTTTTGATACTCCTTCGGTTTTGCCTCAAAATAGGCCTCAGTTTCGGCGATCACCTCTTCATTGCAGCCAATTTTTTCCCTGCGATCATCCTTTTGAGGTCTGAGAACACGAAAAAGTCACTGGGGGCCAGATCTGGTGGATACGGTGGGTGGGGAAGCAAATCGAAGCCCAATTCATGAATTTTTGCCATCGTTCTCAATGACTTGTGGTACGGTGCGTTGTCTTGGTGGAACAACACTTTTTATACCCTCCACCATAGGATGGGGGGTATATTAACTTTGTCATTCCGTTTGTAATACATCGAAATATTGCTCTAAGACACTATAAAGTATATATATTCTGGGTCGTGGTGAAATTCTGAGTCGATCTGAGCATGTCCGTCCGTCCGTCTGTTGAAATCACGCTAACATCCGAACGAAACAAGCTATCGACTTGAAACTTGGCACAAGTAGTTGTTATTGATGTAGGTCGGATAGTATTGCAAATGGGCCATATCGGTCCACTTTTACGTATAGCCCCCATATAAACGGACCCCCAAATTTGGCTTGCGATTGCTCTAAGAGAAGCAAATTTCATACGATCCGGCTGAAATTTGGTACATGGTGTTAGTATATGGTCTCTAACAACCATGCAAAAATTGGTCCATATAGGTCCACTTTTACGTATAGCCCCCATATAAACGGACCCCCAAATTTGGCTTGCGATCGCTTTAAGAGAAGCAAATTTCATCCAATCTGGCTGAAATTTGATATATGGTGTTAGTATATGGTCTCTAACAACCATGCTAAAATTGGTCAATATCGATCCATAATTATGAATAGCCCCCATATAAATCGAGTCCCAGTCCTCCGGAGCCTCTTGGAGGAGCAAGCCGATCCGGTTGAAATGTGGAACATGGTGTTAAACGGACCCCCAAATTTGGCTTGCGATTGCTCTAAGAGAAGCAAATTTCATCCGATCCGGCTGAAATTTGGTACATGGTGTTAGTATATGGTCTCTAACAACCATGCAAAAATTGGTCCATATCGGTCCACTTTTACGTATAGCCCCCATATAAACGTACCCCCAAATTTGGCTTGAGATCGTTTTAAGAGAAGCAAATTTCATCCAATCCGGCTGAAATTTGATATATGGTGTTAGTATATGGTCTCTAACAACCATGCTAAAATTGGTACATATCGGTCCACTTTTACGTATAGCCCCCATATAAACGGACCCCAAATTTGGCTTGCGATCGCTCTAAGAGAAGCAAATTTCATCCGATCCGGCTGAAATTTGGTACATGGTGTTAGTATATGGTCTCTAACAACAATGCAAAAATTGGTCCACATCGGTCTATAATTATATATAGCCCCCATATAAACCGATCCCCCGATTTGGCTTGCGGAGCCTCTACGAGAACCAAATTTCATCCGATCCGGCTGAAATTTGGTACATGGTGTTAGTATATGGTCTCTAACAACCATGCAAAAATTGGTCCACATCGGTCTATAATTATATATAGCCCCCATATAAACCGATCCCCCGATTTGACTTGCGGAGCCTCTAAGAAACGAAAATTTCATCCGATCCGGCTGAAATTTGGTACATGGTGTTGGTATATGTTCTCTAATGACCATGCAAAAATTGGTCAATATCGGTCCATAATTATGTATAGCCCAGTCCTCCGGAGCCTCTTGTAGGAGCAAGCCGATCCGGTTGAAATGTGGAACATGGCGTTAGAATGTCGTCTCTAACAAACACGCAAGAATTGGTCCATGTCGGTCCATACTTATATATAGCCCCCATATAAATCGTTCCCCAGATTTGATCTCCTTGGAGGAGCAAAATTCATCCGATCCGGTTGAAATTTGCAACGTGGTGTTAGTATAAGGCCGCTAATATCCATGTCAAAATTGGTCCATATCGGTCTATAGTTATATATAGCCGATCCCTAATCACACAAAAATTGGTCCATATCGGTTCATATTCATGGTTGCCACTCGAGCCAAAAATAATCTACCAAAATTTTATTTTTATGGAAAACATTGTCAAAATGTTATTTCTATAGGAAATTTTGTCAAAATTTTATTTCTATAGAAAATTTTGTAAAAATTTTATTTCTATAGAAAATTTTGTAAAAATTTTATTTCTATAGAAAATTTTGTCAAAATTTTATTTCTATAGAAAATTTTGTCAAAATTTTATTTCTATAGAATTTGTTTTCCAAATTTTATTTCTATAGAAAATTTTTTCCAAATTTTACTTCTATAGAAAATGTTGTTAAAATTTTTTTTTGTCAAAATTTTATTTCTATAGAAACTTTAAAATTAATTATATACGTATTTAATCGGTCTTTTTTACTTTAATATATACTACGTATGGACTACCTTGTAATTTAGAAGACGGTGGTAGGAAGTTTTAAGATACCTTGCCATCGGCAAGTGTTACCGCAACCCAAGTAATTCGATTGTGGATGACAGTCTTCAGTAGAAGTTTCTACGCAATCCATGGTGGAGGGTACATAAGCTTCGGCCTGGCCAAACTTACGGCCGTATATACTTGTTTCTTCTTCATATGGGGCCGTTTTGCCGCGATTTCGACCTTCAAACGCTCTAATAACGCCATATAAAAGTCACTGTTGATGGTTTTTCCCTTCTCAAGATAATCGATAAAAATTATTCCATGCGCATCCCAAAAAAACAGAGGCCATTACTTTGCCAGCGGACTTTTCAGTCTTTCCACGCTTCCGAGACGGTTCACCGGTCGCTGTCCACTCAGCCGACTGTCGATTGGACTCAGGAGTGAAGTGATGGAGCCATGTTTCATCCATTGTCACATATCGACGGAAAAACTCGGGTGTATTACGAGTTAACAGCTGCAAACACCGTGTTAATGATTACACGTTGTTGTTTTTGGTCAAACGTGAGCTCGCGCGGCACCCATTTTGCACAGAGCTTCCGCATATCCAAATATTGATGAATGATATGACCAACGCGTTCCTTTGATATCTTTAAGGCCTCTGCTATCTCGATCAACTTCATTTTACGGTCATTCAAAATCATTTTGTGGATTTTTTTTTGATGTTTTCGTCGGTAACCACCTCTTTCGGGCGTTCACTGCGTTCACCGTCCTCCGTGCTCATTTCACCATGCTTGAATTTTGCATACCAATCAATTATTGTTGATTTCCCTGGGGCAGAGTCCGGAAACTCATTATCAAGCCAAGTTTTTGCTTCCACCATATTTTTTCCCTTCAGAAAACAGTATTTTATCAAAACACGAAATTCCTTTTTTTTCATTTTTTTCACAATAACAAAAGTTGCTTCACAAAAGACGCTCTATCTCACAAACTAATTGACTTACAGACGTCAAATATTGACACAAATCATTTGAAGTTTGGTACTATTTAAAAATAATATGCATTTAATACTAGCGACGCCATCTATGTGTCAGACCGGGGACTTATCAGCCAACCCAAGATTACTCCGGTTCTTGGGGAATTGATCGTGGGGAAGGGTCCGTCACAAATTTATTTATTTATGTAGCGTTAGAGGAAAAAATTTATTGTAAATAATTCGTCTAATAATTTAATATTTGATAGCTGGGGATGCCGCGGGTGTGGGATCGTTTGGATATGGGATACTAATTCGGTTGCCGCAGCTCGTAGAATGAAACCAAAAATGTTAGATTTTTTACTGTTTGTTATATCGGTAGAATTTTTGATGTTTTGGTGGATTTTGCAAGAAATACTTTACAAATTTTAATAGAAATTAAATTCTGACAAAATTTTCTATAGAGATATAATTTTGACAAAGTGTTCTATAAAAATAAAATTTTGACAAAGTTTTTTATAGAAATAAAATTTTGACAAAACTTTCTGTAGAAATAAAATTTTGACAAAATTTTCTATAGAAATAAACTTTTGACAAAATTTTCTATGGAAATAAAGTTTTGACAAAATGTTCTATAGAAGTAAAAGTAAAGACGAAAATGGAGAATTGAGGGTGATTATGGGTATATAAGCAGAAATGCAGCGTGTCGTTGAATGGGATCGTGAAGATCTAATTTGAACCGACGGACTTGCATCGCTAGATCAAGTCAAAATTTCATCATTACTAAGAACACTCTATGGGGTTAGAGAACAATATTTTGATGCATTACAAACGGGATGACAAAATTAGTATATTCTCATCCTATAGTGGATAATATAATCCTTTACACGTGCCAAAAAAGGCCTAACTTGTTTGGTACATATCACAATTTCGAAGCAAATAAAAACTTTACTGGTATTGAGTGTGATTCGGGGAACCATATAATAGGTAATTGCTAAAATCTTGGTAAATCTACAGAAAAAAATCAGTAGAAACCTCAATCCTGAAGTGTATCGGTGGGGAAGAGCTCTCAAGTTATCTATCCCAAAAATTTCAATTACTTTTAATGTTTTTAATCACTAGAATTGAAATGATTGAATTTTATTGTGGTTTTCTTAGCCACAGTAGGTAGTTGCTCTTGAAATTTAACACTTTTACCTTGTGACAGCTCACATTTGGCATTGACATTAATATCAGTCAGTCTAGACAGAGTCTTAGTAATCATCTTTCGTGTACATTGAAGTATAATAAATGGATTGTCTGTAATGTTTATAAGCCTTAATCCTTAAAAGTGAAAATTGATGGAGTGTGTATCTGTAATGTCTTGATTGTTTCACATGTTGGTGACACGCTATGTCACACTTTTGGAAAGAATTCTTAACATAACATATCGGATTAACCTGATTCGAGGATGCATTGGAAGATCTTGAGGTGAAACACACAGAAAAAAATAAACTGATTGATGGGACAATGAACAGCCTCGTGCAAAAATTGAACTAAATTGTACTCCACTTTTTGATATTTCTATAAAGCGTTGTTAAAATAAGGAGAAACTACAATTCACGAAATTACATCCTCTATTAAAAAAATTCAATAAAATAAAGAAACAAATCATTGCCTCCAAATCACGACCATTTTAATCATGCAATAGTTCATTCTTACTATGCTTGGTAATTGTACGCTCGATTAATTCGTAAAATTTTTGATACAACCTTGGGATAAAGAAAATGTTATTCGGCTGTGCACCGAAAAAAATATTTACGTTATATTAAAGGCTACTCAACCTAAATTTTAAGATGATATTTACAAACTATTAAGGACAAATTTCTTTAAAATAATGAAATTTTAATTAAAATAAAGTTTAAAATGTTTGCTTCAAAAATATTTATGTATACCCACCACCATAGAATGGTGATGGGTGTATAATAAGTTTGTCATTGTCTTTGTAACAAATAGAAATATCGATGTCTGACTATATAAAGTATATATAGTCTTGATCAGGGAGAAATTCCTAGACGATATAACCATGCCCGTCTGTTGTAATCACGTTACAGGTTTCAATAATGGCCAGCAATTTGGCACAGACTCGGTTTTAAACCTACCACCATAGAATGGTGATACCATTGTGATACCACATTGGTGAACTTCTCTCTTATCACTGAGTGCGGCCCGATTCCATGTTAAGCTCAATGACAAGGGACCACCTTTTTATATCCGAGTCCGAACGGCGTTCCACATTGCAGTGAAACCAATTAAAGAAGCTTTGAAACCCTCAGAAATGTCACCAGCATTACTGAGGGGGGTATAATAAATTTGTCATTCCATTTGTAATACATCGAAATATCGATTTCCGATTAATAAAGTATTTATATTCTTGATCAGGGAGAAGATATAGCCCCCATATAAACCGTCCCCCAGATTTGGGATCTTAGGCTTTTAGAAACCATCTCCCGATTTTACTTCTTGGGCTTCTAGAAACCATAGTTTCTAACAGATTTCCCTGAAATTGGAAATCTAGATGTGTTGTAGAACCCTAAACGGGTGTTCCGAATATGGTGTGTATCGGTCTATTGTTTACTATAGCCCCCATATAGACCGATCTCCTGATTTTACTTCTTGGGCATCTAGAACCAATAGTTTCTACCGGAGCCACCGTGGTGCAATGGCTAGCATGCCCGCCTTGCATACACAAGGTCGTGGGTTCGATTCCTGCTTCGACCGAACACCAAAAAAGTTTTCCAGCGGTGGATTATCCCACTCGACTATAAAAAGGAGATCCCTTGTCATTGAGCTTAATATAGAATAGTGCAGCACTCAGTGATAAGAGATAAGTTCAGATCCGTGGTATCACAATGGACTGAATAGTCTAAGTGAGCCTGATACATTGGGTTGCCATCTAACCTGACCTACCGCACAAAAAATTCATATCGGTTCGTAACTATTTCTTCTCTATATATACTGGTCAAGAACTGAATATATACGTATTTAGTCGGCCTTTGTTTTGCCTAATATATATCCCGCATGGACTAACTTATAATTTAGAAGATAATGTTAAGAAGTTTTAAGATGCCTTGCTAATAATACATTAACAGATTTTTATTTAAATTTCAATATAATGTACATTTATGTATTTTATTTTTATTCTTTGAAATGTTTGTGAAATTCATCTATTCTTCAAACTGTGAGACCTCAACCTACACATGTTCCCAATGTTGAGCCAATGCCTTTTGTTTGAGAACAATAATACCTCTCTCTCTATTCATATCTGTATTGAAAAATCTTGATATATCACGTCAATGCATGCACATACATACATATATGTATGTGTACTTCAATTACTCGATTATTGAAATATTGAAGGACATTGTTTGTCTATCTTTAGTGAAGCGTATTTATGTCATTGACTGGTTGAATAGCTGGAGTATAAAAATCGATTTCTCTTCAATGTCGTAAAAACACCCAAGTACATGAACAGAAGAATTTTATTTAAATGGATCTATCTTTATATGTTTGGGTTTCTGCCAATGATGTAAAACAATTTAAAAATGTGTGTGTGTTAAATAATTTTGTTTTTTATTTTGTATATTGACGAGGGGCATGATTTTATTCTATTTTTATGTGTTTTTTCGTTTTTTTGCAGTTATATTCACAGGTAATAAAAGCGTTACAACACATGTGCCACCAACGGGTAGGCAAATCCTTTGCAATGAAAGGTGACTAAAATATATGAGATTTGAATAACAATTGGATAATATGCCAGTGAGATAAAAAACATGATTTATTTTTTTTTGGGTTAGCTTTGATGTTTGCATATATGTATAGCATTTTCACTTCAAGAGAATCTTTTCAAATCAAATGAAACCATTCTCATTTCAAATGGAACATTTTACAAATTAAATGAAACTTTTTATACCTTCCACCATAGGATTACTAACTTTGGTATTCTGTTTGTAACATATCGAAACATTGATCTCAGGTATCATAAATACATTCTGCGTTGTGGTGAAATTCTGATATAGCGATGTCAGATCGTCACAATTAATTACCGAATTTTGTTTTGCTCCGAAGAAAAGCAATATGATCGGATCTATTTCCCAAAGAGTTCCGTTGAAAATGTACCATCGACCGCCAGCATACATGCGCTCCCGAAAGCCAATTTTCGATTTCCGCTCGTATTCATTGGCTATGGGGTCAAAATAATTGCCGAATATTATCGAGAAGATGTTACAGACACTGTTGAAGCCCTGGGAACGGCAAACATTTCGAGCAGATCTTGAACATTCCAACAGGACTCACCATACTTCAAAAATGAATGTTTTAAAAAAGAGGTTCCTTGCTTCATGTTTACACAAAATGGCCACCAAAATCTACGGATCTCAATCTTTTTGGCTTTTGTGACTGGGGCATTTTGGAGAGTACAAAAAAAAAACAATGTGTCGATCATCTTAAGATGGGAATGAACCACTTTCGTGCAGCGTGTGATGACTTAGTCGGCCATATTAAAGCCTCAATTTTGCCAAAGGTAGCCAATTCGAACAAATCTAAATTGATTCTTAAATTTGATATTATTTCCGACATTTTTTGCTTTTGAAAACAAGCAAGCAACACCCTGCACCACTTTGTGGATCCACATTTTCGATATCATATCAAATCCTTTCATTTTGATGGGTTTTATATATAAATATTTATATTCCCAATTTTTTTCGACTTCTACGGCGATTTTACAAAGAAAGTGTGGGTATTTTGGTCATTTTTGCCCAAATCGGAAAAACATATATATGGGAGCTATATCTAAATCTGAACCGATTTCAACCAAATTTGGCATTATTTCCAAAGACACTATGTGTCTATCTCGTAAATACGTTAAAAAATATATCGAAATCACGCCACAGCATTCAATAAAGGAACTATCGTCCTGAAATATGACACTGAGTCGTGTTTTGGCTGCACGTAGGTCAAGATCAAAGATGGGCTATATCGCTTCAGGTTTCTATATAGGCCCCAATATGAACCGATCTCCCGATTGAACTTCTATACAAAGTATCTGTTCCCTATTTTCTTGAAATCGGAATCTAGAGCACCCACTGTAGAGTCATCATTTAGCATGCCGCCTATCATATAAATGGTCACGTATTCAATCCATATAATAAAATGGAGGTTTCATGTCGCTTGTCGAAATATAGAATTAGGCGGCACTCATACCTAACCTATATCAAATCGGAACATTGGTTTATATGGGGGCTCTTTAAAAACTTAGGCCAACATAGCCCATCTTCGAAAGTGACAAGTGTGCTGTCAAAAAATTGTGTAAAATTTTTAGAACGATAGCATCATTTCTTAAGGCTGCAGCGTGATTATAATAGACAGACGGACATCGTTGTATCGCCTTAGTAGAAGACCCATATTAAGGATATATGTACACGCAGAGAAGGAATATGATCACCGTAAACATGTTTCAAGAGCAAAATGTTATTTTTTGAGGATGAACATTGGGACATTTTTGTCGCAAAAATGTTTTCTTATCGGCAAATATATACATGGTTGCCGAAATCCGATACATAGTTTTCGGGAAAATAAGATGTTCACCGTCCAAAAAAAAAATTTTACTCTTGAAAAGGTTTGAGCTGATTATATTCCTTCTCTGTGTGTACTTTACCTTGTGGGAAATCGATATGTCGGCCATTATTTACGGACTTTCAGCAATATCCAAATCTGTAGCGATTGTCTTTAATCCGAATAAAGATCCTGCAGCAAATTTGAAGTCGATCGGACTTAAACTTCTAGCTGTACTTTGCACACAAAATTACATATACAGACAGACAGACGGACATCGCTTGATCGACTCAGAATTTAATTCTAAGGCGATCGGAATACTAAATGATGGCTCTTACACTGCTCCTTCTTGGGGTTACAAACAAATCCACAAACTTATTATACCCTGTACGACAGTAGAGGTGAAGGGTACAACCTTTGGAAAATGTGTACCCGAACCTTTGGAAAATGTGTACCCGAAACGTTTTTCTTTTGTTAGAAATTTTTGAATTGCTTCGAAAAGTTTACACATTTATCACCAAAAAAATTCGTTTGTTACAAAATTTTTATTTTTTCAATAAAAAAAAGTTATTTTTGAACCAACAACACAGTCCATTTCATTTATATCAAACACTGTTCTTTTCTGACTTTAGGTCTTTAATAAGACACATTTTACAGTTCATAGTAAAAATTTAATATAGCAGAACGTATATCTGGAATATATGTAAAAAAAAAACTTTGGTCGAAGCAGGGATCGAACCCACGACCCTTGGTATGCAAGTCGGACGTAGCAACCATTGCTCCACGGTGCCCAACTAAATGTATTTTTCTGTTAAATAAACTTTGTTTAATCGGCTCGTGGGCGCCGCAAGCTATGCTATATAAATATAACTTATATTGATGATAATAACGGCTACATAGCTCAGTGGATAGTGTGTTGGCTTACAAATTGCATGGTCAGCGGTTCGATTCTCCGCCCAGGCGAAAGGTAAAAAACAATTTAAAAATTTATAAAGTCGTATAATTTCTTCTACATTGTTTGTATTACAGAAAAAGGTGATAAGAACTAAAAAACTTCGTGGAAGTGAGAAAGATGTGAGGGGAAAATGCAATTAGCCAGAAAAATTTGAGTTAGTCTTTATGAAATTGTTTTTACATCCTGGAAAAGAATAAACGTTTATCACAAAAAATATACATTTCTTCCAAATACACTTCCTGTCAACGAAAAGCAAATGAGAAACGAACTTTGTTTGTCTAAAATTTCGTTTGGGAGGAAAGAATTATTTTTGTGCGTGTAGTCATTCGCTGATGCAACTATGGCTTGGGTGGACATTATGGACCATGCAAACCAAGAAGAGTTTGAAGTTGCGAATGAGAGATGTAAAACTAGAGTTTTGAATAAATTATAAAGCATTGTTTTGCATCCCTTTTATCGGGGAGACTAAATAAATTAAAATAAACAAGTATATACAGCAGCAAGTTCGGCCGGGCCGAATCTTAAACACCCACCACCATAAATCAAATATTAGGGTTTCCTTAGAAATTTCAGAGGGTTTGAAGACAGATCAAGCAGAGCAGTTCAACCAGTACACTTCATGAAGATAAATTTAAAGATTTTACCTATGAAGACTATATCAGATTCTGAATTTGTAAGAACCATTTTTGTTTGAGTTTTAGAGGAATCATTAACATCTCTTGTAAGTGAAAGTAAGTGCAAGTGCAAGAAAATTATAAAATAAATTTTCATGATCAGTGCGCCTTCTATACTCTCAAGAAGTGAAATCGGTCTATATGGAGGCATTACCAAATGGACCGATACACGTATTTGTGAGCCTTAAATACCAGAATAGTTACAATTTCAGGCAAATCGGATAAAAACTACGGTTTCTAGAAACCTAAGGAGTTAAATCGGGAAATCGTTCTTATGGGGGCTATACTAAAATACGGACCGATACTCACCGTTTTCGGCACACCTCTTTATGGCCCGAAAATACCTCTAGATTTCCAATTTCAGGCAAATTGGATAAAAACTTCGGTTTCTATAAGCCCAAGAAGTAAAATCGGGAGATCGGTCTATATGGGGGCTATACCAAAACATCGACCGATACTCACCATTTTTAGCACACCTCTTTATGGTACTAAAATACCTCTAGATTTCGAATTTCAGGCAAATTGGATAAAAACTACGGTTTCTATAAGTCCAAGAAGTAAAATCGGGAGATCGGTCTCTATGGGGGCTATACCAAAACATCGACCGATACTCACCATTTTTGGCACACCTCTTTATGGTCCTAAAATATCTCTAGATATCTAATTTCAGGCAAATTGGATAAAAACTATGGTTTCTATAAGCCCAAGAAGTAAAATCGGGAGATCGGTCTATATGGGGGCTATACAAAACATGGACCGATACTCGCCATTTTTGGCACACCACTTTATGGCCCGAAAATACCTCTAGATTTAAAATTTCAGGCAAATTGGATAAAAACTACGATTTCTATAAGCCCAAGACCCCAAATCGGGAGGTCGGTTTATATGGGGACTATATCGAAACCTTGACCGATATAGCCCATCTTCGAACTTGACCTGCCTGCTGACAAAAGGCGAGTTTGTGCAAAATTGCAGCACGATTGCTTCATTATTGAAGACTGTAGCGTGATTACAACAGACAGACAGCCAGACAGACAGACGGACGGACAGACGGACATGGTCATATCGTCTTTGAATTTCTCCCTGATCAAGGATATATATATATATATATACTTTATATAGTCGGAAATCGATATTTCGATGTGTTACAAACGGAATGACAAACTTATTATACCCCGTCACCATTCTATGGTGGTGGGTATAAAAATATTCACAATTTCTTTAAGTCAAAATTAGATTTGTTCGTAAACTTATATCGCAAAAGTCACAGTTTGCGACAGGCCAACCCTGGAGACGTCCCAACATAATATATTCTAACATATTAATATACATTCTACAAACATATACTATTTTATGAACATTATATGTTTGCATCTAAAAACAATGTTTAAATATTTGTGCTCCAAACATATAAGTTTTACATCAAATCATATGAAAAACAGCCATTTTCGTCCGTGTAGGGTGGTGTGTATCAAAAACGCACTTATGCCAAATATCAAGCAGTTATCTCAATTTATTCGCTTTATCCATTTTTTAACCATCTCTAATGTCGTTATTGCTAAAGATATGGGAAAACAAAAACCCGCGTTGTTAACTGTCAATCGCTATGAATGGAAAAAAACATTGATAAAATGGAAAACATAAAAAAGAAGCAAATTATTGGGAAATCTGTAGATTGCAAAAATTCAGCTGAATCCATTCGAGAGTAGCATGTCAGTAATCACTCCACATTTGGATGAAGACTTGTGTTAATGGGCGACGAGATATTATTCGAATTGACGACAACAACTTTAATGAATGGCTAATTGATTTCGATTGTATTTTGTATTTTTACTCACATACGAGGATTCTTTAAATTGAAAACAAACAAAAAAGCACATAAATACCATCACTTATCTATTAGTGGTAGGGTGGTAGCATTAAAGGTTGGGTTGGTGACATTGATTGAGTTGTAAAATACGCTATAACATTTAACGTGTTTACCAATAAATTCTCGTATATGTGTGTGTAGGTGAAAGTGTGTGAGAATGCTTGACTACCACCATCCTATTAAATTTCCACGATAACGCTTTCGTGGAAATCGTTTTCACAGTTTTTGTTAGAATTGATACTAGAAATGATACCTTAGAAACTCAACAGGTTCCTGAAGAGATAATTCAAGAGAAATTTATTTTGTGTTGGATAAGGTCAATGCAAAATATTTTCATGTTCTTCTAACATGCAAATATGGCTCCGATATGAAGACATATAGCCATTGTAGAGAAATAAATGACACCATTTTTTATATTTTATGTGACTTGTATCGCTTTAAATATGTGCTAATAAAAATCGTTGAGTTATTTTTGTATTATATTCCAAACCTTATTATTGCTATAAAATAAAAAAGAAAGAGTATAAGTCGGGCTGAGCAGATTATATGATATTTTCCATATCAACCCGAATGAGGTTGTGGTTAGGTTGGGTTGGGGTTAGAGTGACAGTCAGAGAATAAAGCCATCGAGGGGCGTCGCCGATTTCAAACCCCACCGACGATTACTTTACCAGTCGACGCAACCGCAGATTATGTCACATAATCTCCACTGAAATGAAGCCGTCAAATAGTCTATATTCCTTCAAATCACTATGTAAGGGGAACAAGTATATACAGCAGTAAGTTCGGCCAGGCCGAATCTTAAATACCCACCACCATGAATCAAATATAACAGTTACCTTTGAAAACTCTTCGTCGTAGTGTTTTACCTGATAATAACAGCTTGGCTGAGAAGTCCCCGGTCTGACACATAGATGGCGTCGCTAGTATTAAATGCATATTATTTTTATACCCACCACCATAGAATGGTGACGGGGGTATACTAAGTTTGTCATTCCGTTTGTAACACATCGAAATATCGATTTCCGACTATATAAAGTATATATATTCTTGATCAGGGAGAAATTCTAAGACGATATAACGATGTCCGTCTGTCCGTCTGTCTGTCTGTCTGTCTGTTGTAATCACGCTATAGTCTTCAATAATGAAGCAATCGTGCTGAAATTTAGCACAAAACTCGTCTTTTGTCTGCAGGCAGGTCAAGTTCGAAAATGGGCTATATCGGTCCAGGTTTTGATATAGTCCCCATATAAACCGACCTCTCGATTTGGGGTCTTGGGCTTATATAAATTGTAGTTTTTATCCAATTTGCCTGAAATTGGAAATCTAGAGGTATTGTAGGACCACAAATACGTGTGCCAAAAATTGTGAGTATCGATCCATAATTTGGTATAGCCCCCATATAGACCGATCTCCCGATTTTATTTCTTGGGCTTATAGAAATCGTAGTTTTTATCCAATTTGCCTGAAATTTGAAATCTAGAGGTATTTTATGACCATAAAGAGGTGTGCCAAAAATGGTGAGTATCGGTCCATGTTTTGGTATAGCCCCCATATAGACCGATCTCCCGATTTTACTTCTTGGGCTTATAGAAACCGCAGTTTTTATTCAATTTATCTGAAATTGGAAATCTAGAGGTATTGTAAGACCACAAATGCGTGTGCCAAAAATTGTGAGTATCGATCCATATTTTAGTATATATATAAATGATGAGTATAGACCGATCTCCCGATTTTACTTCATGGGCTTATAGACATCGTAGTATTTATCCAATTTGCCTGAAATTTGAAATCTAGAGGTATTTTATGACCATAAAGAGGTGTGGCAAAA
Organism: Haematobia irritans; assembly: GCF_050003625.1. Classification (NCBI taxonomy): domain Eukaryota; kingdom Metazoa; phylum Arthropoda; class Insecta; order Diptera; family Muscidae; genus Haematobia; species Haematobia irritans. Next base: position 151,274,393 of record NC_134399.1, read on the forward strand.
ATGGTGAGTATCGGTCCATATTTTGGTATAGCCCCCATATAGACCGATCTCCCGATTTTACTTCTTGGGCTTATAGAAACCGCAGTTTTTATCCAATTTATCTGAATTTGAAAATCAAAAGGTACTTTAGAACCGTAAAGAGGTGTGCCAAAAATGATGAGCACCGGTCCATGTTTTGGTATGGTCCCCATATAAAACGACCTCCCGATGTGGGGTCTTGGGCTTATAGAAACCGTAATTTTTATCCAATTTGTCTGAAATTGGAAATCTAGAGGTATTTTAGGACCATAAAGAGGTGTGCCGAAAATGCTGAGTATCGGTCCATATTGTGGTATAGCCCCCATATAGATCGATATCCCGATTTTACTTCTTGGGCTCCTAGAATCCGAAGTTTTTATCCTATTTGCCTGAAATTGGAAATCTAGAGGTATTTTCGGGCGATAAAGAGGTGTGCCGAAAACGGTGAGTATCGGTCCATATTTTAGTATAGCCCCCATAAGAACGATTTCCAGATTTAACTCCTTGGGTTTCTAGAAACCGTAGTTTTTATCTGATTTGCCTGAAATTCTAAATATTCTGGTATCTGAGGCTCAGAAAAACGTGTATCGGATTAAGTTTTTATCGGTCCATTTGGTAATGCCTCCATAAAGACCGACTTCACTTCTTGAGGGTGTAGAAGGCCAACTGATCATGAAAATTGCTTGAAACTTAATGTAAAATTTCCAAATTTTACTTCCCGGGTGAAAATCTACAGATTTAAGATTTCAAATCAAGACGTTATTTTATAATTTTCTTGCACACTTATAAGAGATGTTAATAATTCCTCTAAAACTCAAACAAAAATTGTTCTTATAAATCCAGAATCTGATATAGTCCTCATAGGTGAAATCTTTAAATTTATCTTCCGGAAGTGTCCTCAAGCTCTCCTGAAATTTCAAAGGAAACCCACCATGAACCAAATATTAATTTGGTTCATGGTGGTGGGTATTTAAGATTCGGCCCGGCCGAACTTACTGCTGTATATACTTGTTATATAGCACCAACATTCAAATGATTCGTGTCAAAATTTGACGTCTGTAAGTCAATTAGTTTGTGAGATAGAGCGTCTTTTGTGAAGCAACTTTTATTATTGGGAAAAAAATGGAAAAAAATGAATTTCGTGTTTTGATAAAATTCTGTTTTCTGAAGGAAAGCACAAACTTGGCTTGATAATGAGATTCCGGACTCTGCCCCAGGGAAATCAACAATAATTGATTGGTATTCAAAATTCAAGCATGGTGAAATGAGCACGGAGGACGGTGAACGCAGTGAACGTCCGAAAGAGGTGGTTACCGACGAAAACATCAAAAAAATCCACAAAATGATTTTGAATGACCGTAAAATGAAGTTGATCGAGATAGCAGAGGCCTTAAAGATATCAAAGGAACGTGTTGGTCATATCATTCATCAATATTTGGATATGCGGAAGCTCTGTGCAAAATTGGTGCCGCGCGAGCTCACATTTGACCAAAAACAACAAAGAGTTGATGATTCTGAGCGGTGTTTGCATCTGTTAACTCGTAATGCACCCGAGTTTTTCCGTCGATATGTGACAATGGATGAAACATGGCTCCATCATTACACTCCTGAGTGTAATCGACAGTCGGTTGAGCGGACAGCGACCGGTGAACCATCTCCGAAGCGTGGAAAGACTAAAAAGTCCGCTGAGAAAGTAATGGCCTCTGTTTTTTGGGATGCGCATAGAATAATTTTTATCGATTATCTTGAGAAGGGAAAAACCATCAACAGTAAATATTATATGGCGTTATTGGAGCGTTTGAAGGTCGAAATCGCGGCAAAATGGCCCCATATGAAGAAGAAAAAAGTGTTGTTCCACCAAGTCCACGCACCGTGCCACAAGTCATTGAGAACTATGGCAAAAATTCATGAATTGGGCTTCGAATTGCTTTCCCACCCACCGTAATCTCCAGATCTGGCCCCCAGCGACTTTTTCTTGTTCTCAGACCTCAAAAGGATGCTCGGTTGCAATGAAGAGGTGATCGCCGAAACTGAGGCCTATTTTGAGGCAAAACCGAAGGAGTACTACCAAAATCATATAAAAAAATTGGTAGGTCGTTATAATCGCTGTATCGCTCTTGAAGGGAACTATGTTGAATAATAGAAACGAATTTTGACAAAAAAAATTGTTTTTCTTTGTTAGACCGGGTTAAGTCCCAGCCAACTTAATATAGGGAGATCGGGCTATATGGGGGCTATAGCAAACCATAGAACGAAACACACCATATTCGGCACATCTATTTGTGGTCCTAACATACCTTTAGATTTCTAATTTCAAGAAAATCGGATTGAAAATATGGTTTCTAGAAGCCCAAGAAGTAAAATCAGGAGATCGGGGGGCTTTACCAAAACATGAACCGATACATCCCATTTTCGATACACCTATTTATGGTTCTAAAATACTTATAGATTTCGAATTTTTGGCAAATCGGATAGAAAATAAGGTTTCTAGAAGCTCAAGACCCCAAATCGGGGCGTCGGTTTATATGGGGGCTATACCTTTCATTTTCGATACACCTAGTTTTGGTCCTAAAATACCTATAGGTTTCCAATTTCAGGAAAATCGGACTTAAAATACGGTTTCTAGAAGCCCAAGAAGTAAATTTGGGAGATCGGTCTATAGGGGGATATACCAAAACATGGAGGTAGGTTTTTAATTTTAGGCAAATCGGATAGAAAATGCGATTTATAGAAGCCAAAGCCCCCAAATCGGGGGGGTCGGTTTATATGGGGGCTATACCAAAACATAGGCTGATATAGCCCATCTTCGAACTTGACCTGGTTGGAGACAAAAAACGAGCTTGTGGAAAAATTAAGCAAGATAGCTTTATTATTGAAGGCTGTTGCGTGATTACAACCGACATCCAGACAGACAGACGGGCATCTTTATATCGTCTTAAAATTTCTCCCTGATCAAGAATATATATATACTTTATATAGTCGGAAATCAATATTTCGATGTGTTACAAACGCAATGACAAACTTATTACACCCCCATCACCATTCTATGGTGGTGGGTATAAAAACGCAGATATTGACTGGTTAAGAAATAGTGAGTAAGTGGGAAAATGAGAAACAGAGCCCTATCCATCCATCTAAATGTTAGCCACTTTTTCGATTTTTTTTCGCAGCTTCTGTCGAATCCTCACTCCCACGGCAGCGTTCACTCAGTGTTGCCAGAATTAATATTTAGCATCTTGTAGGGACATAGAGGCACAATGTATGTACTTTTTCACTAAAAAAAAAGAAAATTGTAATTGTGGCTCTAGAGGAGGAAATTAGAAGCCGGCAAGGCTTGTTCTTTAAAAATTTAACCGCGGTTACCACTCGTACCAAAAAAAAATCTACCAAAATTTGAAGAAAATTTTACGAGAAATCTACCAAACAAATATTCCTATAGAAAATTTTCTCAAATTTTTATTTCCATTAAAATTTTTTTCAAAATTATATTTCTACGTTGTTGTTTTTGATTTCAGCTTAAAACCATGCATTGACTAAACTACAAGTGTAGCTTAACCAACAGAAAAGAATGTTTGTCAAATTTATTTGGGCAAAGCCCAAATATAGACTGCAAGATGGTTGGATGGACGCACGTTTCGGATTTACCACATTCCTCATCAGCATCCTCTACTTGCAGCAAAACTATCAACAAATTATCAGATTAAATTCAGGCAGTTCATTAAACCCAACAATGAACCACACTTGAACCTTCCGAAAAAAGGTTTTACATGATAGCCGGCTTATGCCGAAATAAATTCGTACAAACATATCTATTTTCCTTTGCCACCGTCAAATCATCGATTTGAGTGGAGTTGGCTGGGTTTATTTTGAGCGTGCTTCCTCTTTCTTCATTCGTTTTGTTTTGTTATTGTTGGTTTTGTTCTTTAATCATTGTTGTTGTTTTTGATTTCAGCTTAAAACCATTCATTGACTAAACTACAAGTGTAGCTTAACCAACAGAGGAAAATAATGTTTTTCAAATTTATTATATTTCTACAAAAAATTTTATCAACATTTTATTTCTATAGAAAATTTTCATAAAATTTTATTTCTATAGAATTTTTTCTAAAAATTTTATTTTTATAGAAAAATTTCAAAATTTTTTTATATAAACTTTTTCCAAAATTTTATTTTTATATAAACTTTTTCCAAACTTTTACTTCTATGGAGATTTGATGTACCAAAACATTAAGAATTCTACCAATCTACACTAAGAAAAGTTTACTTTGATCCAAAGATTTTGACCTTCACTTAAGGATTTTGGTATTGATTCCAAGCCAAACATGCGGCCTCTTTAAAATAAAGACATTTTTTAGCGACCTCTCTGGCTTTAAATCGAGGACCTATAAAATTAAAATTAGCATACAGATCTCATTTATCAAATTTCCATTCTCTTTTCGCGGTTTATTAATAAGGGTACTCACGTACAAACAAATACCAGTTTAAAAATCCAAATTATAACGAATACATCAAGTTAAAACAAGTATATACGGCCGTAAGTTCGACCAGGCCGAAGCTTATGTACCCTCCACCATGGATTGCGTAGAAACTTTTACTGAAGCCGATGGCAAGGTATCTTAAAACTTCCTAACACCGTAATATATACCACATAGTCCATACGTGGTATATATTAAACTAAAAAAGGCCGATTAAATACGTATATAATTAAGTTTAAAGTTTCTATATAGAAATAAAATTTTGACAAAGTAAAATTTTGACAAAATTTTTTTATAGAAATAACATTTGGAAAAATTTTCTATAGAAATAAAATTTTGACAAAATTTTCTATAGAAATTAAATTTTGACAAAATTTTCAATAGAAATAACATTTTGACAATGTTTTCTATAAAAATTAAATTTTGGTAGATTATTTTTGGCTCGAGTGGCAACAATGATTATGAACCGATATGGACCAATTTTTGTGTGATTGGGGATCGGCTATATATAACAATAGACCGATATGGACCAATTTTGGCATGGTTATTAGCGGCCTTATACTAACACCACGTTTCAAATTTCAACCGGATCGGATGAATTTTGCTCCTACAAGAGGCTCCGGAGATCAAATCTGGGGAACGGTTTATATGGAGGCTATATATAATTATGGACCGATATGCACTAATTCTTGCGTGTTTGTTAGAGACCACATTCTAACACCATGTTCCAAATTTCAACCGTATCGGATGAATTTTGCTCCTCCAAGAGGCTCCGGAAGACAAATCTGGGGATCGATTTATATGGGGGCTATATATAATTATGGACCGATATGGACCAATTCTTGCATGGTTGTTAGAGACCATATACTAACACCACGTACCAAATTTCAACCGGATCGGATGAATTTTGCTCCTGTAAGAGGCTCCGGAGGTCAAATCTGGGGATCGGCTTATATGGGGGCTATATATAATTATGGGTCGATGTGGACCAATTTTTGCATGGTCATTAGAGAACATATACCAACACCATGTATTAAATTTCAGCCGGATCGGATGAAATTTGCTTCTCTTAGAGGCTCCGCAAGCCAAATCGGGTGATCGGTTTATATGGGGGTTATATATAATTATGGACCGATATGGACCAGTTTTTGCATGGTTGTTAGACACTATATACTAACACCATGTACCAAATTTCAGCCGGATCGGATGAAATTTGCTTCTCTTAGAGCAATCGCAAGCCAAATTTGGGGGTCCGTTTATATGGGGGCTATACGTAAATGTGGACCGATATGGCCCATTTGCAATACCATCCGACCTACATCAATAACAACTACTTGTGCCAAGTTTCAAGTCGGTAGCATGTTTCGTTCGGAAGTTAGAGTGATTTCAACAGACGGACGGACGGACGGACATGCTCAGATCGACTCAGAATTTCACCACGACCCAGAATATATATATATATATATATATATATATATATATATATATATATATATATATATATATATATATATACTTTATGGGGTCTTAGAGCAATATTTCGATGTGTTACAAACGGAATGACAAAGTTAATATACCCCCATCCTATGGTGGAGGGTATAAAAAATATTTTTTTAATTAAAGAAAAAAACTTTAAACTTTAAAATACGCTAAATCTTCAAAATATGTCTTAGGCTATATTTGAAGCGTTTTTATCTTAAATCTAAAGTTCAATATTTCAGTTAATTTAAGGACAATTTCTTTAAATCGAAAATGTGTTTCTTCACTTTAAGGAAAATTAGCCTTAGTTCAAAGACATGCAACTTTAACAGAGGGAGGCAAATTTACAACATTTGTGTCCTAAATTTAATGAAAACACAATTTTGAAGCAAAGTTTATAATCTTTATTTTAATTAAAATTTCGTTATTTTAAAGAAATTTGTCCTTAATATTTTATAAATTTCGCATCCTAAAATTTAGTTGGCGTAATCTTTAATATGACGTAAATATTTTTTCAGTTTAGCAAACAGAACAAAATCTACTATTTCTGGTAGAATTCAACCAACTGTGGTGGTAATAAAAAGTTTCACATTTTCTACAATAATAAACCGAAAAATTTCCCTGGTAACACTGATTTCACTGGGCATTGGCTTTATTGATTGATTCTTTTATTGACTTACCTGTTCAAAAGGTAAGGCAGCTTGGGATAGGTATAATGGCAGACTCACTTAGACTATTCAGTCCATTGTGATACAACAGTGGTGAACTTCTCTCTTATGACTGAGTGCTGCCCGATTCTATCTTAAGTTCAATGACAATGGACCTCCTTTTTATAGCAGAGTCCGAACGGCGTCCCACATTGGTGTGAAACCACTTAGACAAGCTGTGGAATGTCACCAGCATTACTGAAGTGGGATAATCCACCGCTGAAAAACTTTTTTGGTGTTCGGTCGAAGCAGGAATCGAACCCACGACTTTGTGTATGCAAGACGGGCATGCTAACTCGAGGTGTGCGCGTGAGTGAAATTTCACTCACACTCACGCACATTCACGAAGCAAAATGTTTATTCACGCACGCTAACGCACTTACCCAGAACAATTAAAAACAAAAAATTTTCAGTTAACCTTTATGAAATTGTTTTTAGATCCTGTAAAAGAATCAACATTTACCACAAAAAGTATATACAAAGCAAAAGTGAAACGATATTTGTTTGAAAGGAAAAAATTATTTTTTGTTGCGTATAATTGACCGAAAAGTGGTGTGCTTGGTGTGATGTAGCTGAAGAGCCTTCAGCAACACTGCTAATTTTGAAACATCAAATAATGTGAGCCACATTCTGTTGCTTCTACTTCCTAATGGCCACATCGCAGGATTTTGGGCAAATTTTTTTATATGTCCACACAATAAAGTCCATCAAGAAAACATGCCAACAATAAGTATCCTCAAGAAAATACAAAGAAAAATAAAATGGGTTGAATGCAATTTTTAGATAACTAAAGCAACTACACAATAATAAGAATTCACGGCACAATAAACCACGAACGAAGATGATTTCTTGGAAATGCCTTATCTGGTTATGCTCTGGCCAAAAGGGGAAATGAAGCAAAAGGGATTGTCTATTTTGTGGGTCATCTTTTTTCCATTATAGTTTCATGAAAAGTGGATGTTTATGAATGTTCATAGAGTTTGAAACGTGTATCACTTTCCTAATTCATCTATTGCCATTATATAGGTCACTGTGAATAGGATTTTAGCCATTCAGCCGTTTTTATGCCGTCGATGCCACCAACTTCATGAAAAGGGGGAAACCAAGAAAATGATCTCAACGTCCGTCATAAAGTTAGCAACAGCACAAGTCAATGGATGAGTTTCCACAAATTGAATAGCTATAGAAGAGTATTAATGTTTCTGCACTACCACTGAAATATATCTCAATTTTCTGGTTGTAGTAAAACGTGATGCCAAATACCATAGATAGAGAAAGTAATAATAATGATACTTCAGACCAAAGTGAGTAAATTTCGATTACTTCCAGAGTAACATAAGTCGAAATTGTGATTTTTTTGGTAAACGTTTTGAATATTTAAGCCAGTTAGAGAAAAGGTTAAAGAATCGATATATTGTAAACTAATACAACCATACCATCGTAATATATCGATTTATTTTACGAATGTTATTGTAATAAAGAATTTGTGGCAATTTATGGGAATATTTCTTATCAAATGCGTATATTATTGATATGTTTGAAATATTATGGGAATTTAAACTAACTTCTAGTCGATATGATGTGAGAAGTTTTCTAAAATATAACGGGTATATAATTTTGGAAATGGACCATGCTATTCCAGCAAAAAAAAATTAAATTTCAAAAGGTGCTTTGGATCCTTAACTTGATATCGGGAAGTATTGCAAATTTATATCATATCCAAAGAACTTCGTTTTTTATATCCACCACCATAGAATGGAGATGATGGTATACTAAGTTTGTCATTCCGTTTGTAACACATCGAAAAATCGATTTTCGACCATATTAAGTATATATATTCTTGATCAGGGAGAAATTCAAAGAAGATATAGCCATGTCCGTCTGTCTGTTGTAATCACGCTACAGCTTTCAATAATGGCGGTATCGTCCTGCATAGATTCGTATTTTGTCTGCTCACATGTCAAGCTCGAAGATGGGCTATATCGGTCTAGGTTTTGATATGCCTCCCATATAAACCGATCGAACGAGCGTACTTCTTGGGCTTCTAGAAACTGTAGTTTTTATTCGATTTGCCTAAAATTGGAAATCTAGGGGTATTTTAGGACCGCAAATGGGTGTGCCGAAAATGGTATGTATCGGTCCATGTTTTTGAATAGCCCCCTTATAGACCGATCTCCCGACTTTATTCTTGGGCTCCTACAAACCGTAGTTTTTATCCGATTTGGCTGAAATAGGAAATGTAGAGGTATTTTAGGACAAAAAAAAGGTGTGCTGAAAATGGTGTGTATCGGTCCATGTTTTGGTATAGCCCCCATATAGCCCAATATTCTGATTTGACTTCTTTTTATCCGATTTACCTGAATTTGAAAATATAAAGATATTTTGGGTCCATAAAAAGGTGTGCCGAATATGGTGTGTATCGATCCAAGGTTTAGTTAAGCCTTCGTATAGCCCTATCTCTCAATTTGACTTCTTGAACGTATAAACATCCGATCTACCTGAAATTCAAAATCTGGAGATATCGTACACACAAAAATATTTTTTTCTGATTCAATCACGAAATTAATTGATCCAATTAATTTTTTAATGGATAAAATAATAGTATCAATCACAGTTTTAATTGGACATAGAAAAAATTCTTGATTAAAAAAATAATTGATTTCATTAGCATATTTCAATTAATTTTTTAATTGATTCAATTAAAAATTTAATTGATGTTGATTGCAAAACTCAATTAATTTTTTAATTAAAAAAGGTCAATATTATCAATTACTTTATGAACTGGCTTAGAGTTTGTATTTGGAACAACAAATGATTGTTTGAAATACATTTTTAATTATAAAATAAAAAAAATATTCATCACTTTTTTTAACTGACTTAGTCTTTCGAATTTGATTAAAAAGTTAATTGTATCAATTAATTTTTTAATTACTAATTTTAAAATTTCCAATCATTTACTTAATTAACTTAATGTTTCTACCTTGATTAAAAAGTTAATTGTATCAATTAATTTTTTAATTAAACATTTTAAAATTCTCAATCATTTACTTAATTAACTTAAAGTGTCTACCTTGATTAAAAAGTTAATTGTGTCAATTCAATTTGTTTATTGTATTCATAGTAATATATAAATTGCTTACATCTAAGATTCTTAGTTTAATTTATTAATTGAAGACATTTTCAACTTCAATTAACTTTTTAATTGGAAATATTTTGGTGATATTTTTTTCTGTGTATTTTGGGTCTACGCATAAGTACGCCGAATATGGTGTACATCGGTTCATGTTTTCCTATTTATATCACATAGAGCGATCTCTAGATTTGGCCTCTTAAGTGGGTAGACATCCCAAGTTTTATGCGATTTGCTTGAAATTCAAAATCAAGAGTTATTTCGGGTTCATACATATGTAAGCCTAATATGGGTCGTATCGATCGATTTTGATATACCCCAGATCTATTTCCCATTTGATTTTGAGACACTGATTTGCCCGAAATTCAACATTTAGAGGTATGGGTGGGGAAGCAATTCTAAGCCCAATTCATGAATTTTTGCCATCGTTCTCAATGACTTGTGGCACGGTGCGTTGTCTTGGTGGAACAACACTTTTTTCTTCTTCATATGGGGCCGTTTTGCCGCGATTTCGACCTTCAAACGGTCCAATAACGCCATATAATAGTCACTGTTACTGGGTTTTCCCTTCTCAAGATAATCGATAAAAATTATTCCATGCGCATCCCAAAAAACAGAGGCCATTACTTTGCCAGCGGACTTTTGAGTCTTTTCACGCTTCGGAGACGGTTCACCGGTCGCTGTCCACTCAGACGACTGTCGATTGGACTCAGGAGTGTAGTGATGGAGCCATGTTTCATCCATTGTCACATATCGGCGGAAAAACTCGGGTGTATTACGAGTTAACAGCTGCAAACACTGGACAGAATCATCAACACGTTGTTGTTTTTGGTCAAATGTGAGCTCGCGCGGCATCTCTTTTGCACAGAGCTTCCGCATATCCAAATATTGATGAATTATACGACCAACACGTTCCTTTGATATCTTTAAGGCCTCTGCTATCTCGATCAACTTCATTTTACGGTCATTCAAATCATTTTGTGGATTTTTGATGTTTTCGTCGGTAACCACCTCTTTCGGGCGTCCACTGCGTCCACCGTCCTCCGTGCTCATTTCACCACGCTTGAATTTTGCATACCAATCAATTATTGTTGATTTCCCTGGGGCAGAGTCCGGAAACTCATTATCAAGCCAAGTTTTTGCTTCCACCGTATTTTTTCCCTTCAGAAAAGTATTTTATCAAAACACGAAATTCCTTTTTTTCCATTTTTTTTTCACAATAACAAAAGTTGCTTCACAAAAGACGCTCTCTCTCACAAACTAATTGACTTACAGACGTCAAATGTTGACACGAATCATTTGAAGGTTGGTACTATATAAAAATAATATGCATTTAATACTAGCGACGTCATCTATGTGTCAGACCGGGGACTTATCAGCCAACTTGTTATATATATTAATTAATTATAAATAACTAATATATTTATTTTTGTAGAACATACCAGATTTTTAATGAGGTCGGAAAACCAATTGTTAATAAAAAATCTCCCGTTCACCGCAACCTGTGTCGGCGGAGTAGCACACCCAGAGAAGGAATATGATCACCTCAAACATGTTTTAAGAGCAAAAAGTTATTTTTGGGTGGTGACCATGTAACATGGTTTTCACAACCATGTTATTTTCTCGGAAATCATGTATATGATTTCGGCAAGCAGTTTATATTTGACGAGAAAATAACATTTTAGTGACAAACATGTTACATGGTCACCATACAAAAATAACATTTTGCTCTTGAAACATGTTTGAGGTGATCATATTCCTTCTCTGCGTGCAGATTTTTTACCACACTGGGAATTTTTCTTGGTTGGGTATAGTTTTTACTTTGGGAATCAGGAGATTTTGCTGGGGAAAAATAGTAATTTGAGTATATTTTTGGAAATATTTCCATATTTAATCACATACACTGATAAAAGCATGCCCGGTTCCAAAGATTTTGTCTTTACACTAATTTTTTAGGTATTGATTCCGAGCCAAAGAAGTGGAGACTTTAAGTAAAGACAACTTTAGGACGTAATTTTCTTTTAAATTTGATTTTTGCGTACTTGATTCTAAATTTTAACTCATTTGTTTTTTTTTCGGCATTTGTTCACGTGTTTGGTCGAAACTGAGAATGAATCCATGATCAAAGAGTATAAATTGTAGGAAGATAGGAAATTAGCTACTGAGGAGATCGAACCATTTACCAGATTAGTTTAATACTCGAACCAAACGCGTATACGACAAGTATTGACATAGCATTAAAAGGCAAATAAAAAGAAACTAAGTGCACGAAATAAATTTCCATAAAGGGGAAAATGTATTTTTTTTTGTTGTTGCCTAAATTTTAAAATTGTTTCATAAAGAAAATTAAATTTTTCATTTGAAAAATAAAAACGGAAAACAACTAAAAGATTACAAACATCCCAGCAAAAAAATTTTGAAGTTCTTCCAAATGCACAACTTTTAAAGCACTTCCAGAAGATGCACTCCCAATGATGTTCTTTATTTTAACTACGCAGGAAGTTATTTTAATTCAATTTTTTATAACTTGGATTTTTCATACTTTTAATGGGTAATTTTACTTTTTTTTTTTGTTTCAAATACGTTAAAAACGGAGTAAGAATTCATAAAATAGTACAAATCATTTAAATTTTGTCGAAAAAAATGCTAAATCCAATCTAAAAAAATTTTGAATATTTGAAAATATTTGAAGTCAAACGTTTTCGACAAGCGTTAGAATCCATTAAAAATTATAAAAAATTATACAAATTATTTATTTGACAAAATATCACAGAATTTTTTAATTTACATCCAAAACATTGAATTCGGATCACACCTAAAGAAGTTATGCAAATTCAGTGCAACGGCTGCTGAAATGGAGGACTTCCGTCCTATGACAAGCCCATGTTAAATTCATCGCTTCTGCGTCAATTTTGCACCACTTCCGGATCCAAGAAGAACATTTTCATTACTTTTTTGGCGACGCTTTTTTTGCTGGGATGTATTAAACTAATCTGGTAAATGCAACATTTGGTATAACGCAAGCCAATTTCCTATCTTCCTCAAATCTATAATCTTTGCCCATGATCCTGTGTATGCAAGGTGAACATGCTAACCATTGCACCACGGTGAATCCCTTGATGTAGAATGTTTCATCAAATCCATATAATATATACACTGAAAAAAAGCATGCCCGGTTCCAAAGATTTTGTCCTTACTTTTGGTATTGATTCCGAGCCAAGAAACAATTCTCTTTTAAATTTGGGTTTTGTGTACTTGCTTCTAGGAAGCAAATTTTAATTTTTCGCTTTTCTTTTTCAGCTTTTATACCCTCCATCATAGGATAGGGGTATATTAACTTTGTCATTCCGTTTGTAACACATCGAAATATTGCTCTAAGACCCCATAAAGTATATATATTCTGGGTCGTGGTGAAATTCTGAGTCGATCTAAGCATGTCCGTCCGTTCGTCCGTCTGTTGAAATCACGCTAACTTCCGAACGAAACAAGCTATCGACTTGAAACTTGGCACAAGTAGTTGTTATCGATGTAGGTCGAAGGGTATTGAAAATGGGCCATATCGGTCCACTTTTACGTATAGCCCCCATATAAAGGGACCCTCAGATTTGGCTTGTGGAGCCTCTAACAGAAGCATATTTCATCCGATCCGGCTGAAATTTGGTATATGGTGTTGGTATATGGTCTCTAACAACCATGCAAAAATTGGTCCACATCGGTCCATAATTATATATAGACCCCATATAAACCGATCTCCAGATTTGGTTTGCGAAGCCTCAAAGAGGAGCAAATTGCATCCGATCCGGCTGAAATTTGGTACATGGTGTTGGTATATGGTCTCTAACAATCATGCAAAAATTGGTCCACATCGGTTCATAATTATATATAGCCCCCATATAAACCGATCCCCAGATTTGGCTTGCGGAGCCTCAAAGAGAAGCAAATTTCATCCGATCCGGCTGAAATTTGGTACATGATGTTGGTATATGGTCTCTAACAACCATGCAAAAATTGGTCCACATCGGTTCATAATTATATATAGCCCCCATATAAACCGATCCCCAGATTTGGCTTGCGGAGCCTCAAAGAGAAGCAAATTTCATCCGATCCGGCTGAAATTTGGTACATGATGTTGGTATATGGTCTCTAACAACCATGCAAAAATTGGTCCACATCGGTTCATAATTATATATAGCCCCCATATAAACCGATCCCCAGATTTGGCTTGCGGAGCCTCAAAGAGAAGCAAATTTCATCCGATCCGGCTGAAATTTGGTACATGATGTTGGTATATGGTCTCTAACAACCATGCAAAAATTGGCCCACATCGGTCCATAATTATATATGGCGCCCATATAAACCGATCCCCAGATTTGGGTTGCGGAGCCTCAAAGAGAAGCAAATTTCATCCGATCCGCCTGAAATTTGGTACATGATATTGGTATATGGTCTCTAACAACCATGCAAAAATTGGTCCACATCGGTTCATAATTAAATATAGCCCCCATATAAACCGATCCCCAGATTTGAGTTGCGAAGTCTCCAAGAGAAGCAAATTTCATCCAATCCGGTTGTAATTTGGAACATGGTGTTAGTATATGATCTTTAACAACCGTGCCAGAATTGGTCCATATCGGTCCATAATTATATATAGCTCCATATAAAACATTCTCCAGATTTGACCTCCGGGCCTCTTGGAGGAGCAAAATTCATCCGATCCGGTTCAAATAAGGCATGGTCGCTAACAACCATACCAAAATTGGTCCAATCACACAAAAATTGGTCCATATCGGTTCATAATCATGGTTGCCACTAGAGCCAGAAATAATCGACCAAAATTTTATTTCTATAGAAAATTTTGTCAAAATTTTATTTCTAGAGAAAATTTTGTTAAAATTTTATTCGCTTCATAATAAAATTTTCATCATTGTCAAAATTTTATTTCTATAAAAAATTTTGTCAAAATTTTATTTCTATTGAAAATTTTGTTCAAATTTTATACGGTTCATAATCATGGTTGCCACTCGAGCCAAAAATAATCTACCAAGATTTTATTTCTATAGAAAATTTTGTCAAAAGTTTATTTCTATAGAAAATTTTGTCAAAATTTTTATTTCTATAGAAAATTTTATTTCTATAGAAATTTTTGTTAAAATTTTATTTCTGTAGAAAATTTTGTCAAAATTTTATGTCTACTTTGTCAAACTGAATTATATACGTATTGGATCGATCTTTTTTGATTTAATATATACCACGTATGGACTTACATACAATTTAGAAGATGGTGTTAGGAGGTTTTAAGATACCTTGCCATCGGCAAGCGTTACCGCAACTTAAGTAATTCGATTGTGGATGGCAGTGTTTAGATGAAGTTTCTACGCAATCCATGATGGAGGGTACATAAGCTTCGGCCTGGCCGAACTTACGGCCGTATATACTTGTTTTTCTTCATATGCTATCAAAGTCCTTAAAAACGAGTTAACGACAACTTTATTTTCCAAATTAAGACTCTACTTCCACTATAAATTAAGCTATGTTTCAAGTAAAAAAGTCTTTAAAATAAAGTGTTGAAAAACATGTCCTATATTTGAACGATTTTTGTAGTCAAGATGCAAAAAGACAACAAATTTAAAGACAATTTCATTAAATTTAAGGAATTTTTCTGAATTATTAAAGTCAAGTTGACCTTAGCCTAAACATTTTTCTGTCATGTTATGATACCCATTTTTAAGTGAAATTACTTAATTATAAGGACAATACGACTTCATTGAAAAGTTTATCGGCTTTTGGACAAAGAAAAAAAATTATAATAGAGAAATGCGTCTTCTATGCTAAGCAAAATTTGCATTCGTATTTTAAAGATATAAAACCTTATTTTCAAGTAACTCGCTACAACAAGGGATTTTCCAAAGAAACTATTATATTTGATCCATAGCGGTAGGTATTTAAGGTTTCGCCTACCTGAACTTACGGTCGCTAAAAATAATACCCTTGAAATGTTGTGGCATGCAAAATTGCCAAGATAAGTTATGGGTATGATAAACCCGACCCAGCCAAATTGCCCTCTTTGTTACTCAAATAAAAAAATTACCAAAATAATTCACTATATTTGTGTCATAATTAAATGAGATTAAAATTATGATATCATATTGACGTTTCATTTAACCGCATTTCTCAGCCCATACCATTAAAATTTATTTAAACTTTAAATGAAAGGAAATATGTCCTGTCATTAGCAACAAAATTTGTTATAATTTCACTATTTTGTTAACCACAATTATATGCATTTGCTTTTATGATGAATTTCACCGAAAAATTAAAGTTAACCACAAAACTTTTGCACATATCAGTAATTAATAAACTACAACAACAACCGTGTGTTCGACATTTGGTGGTGTAGGACAACAACATCATTGAATATAAGCCACAAATAAAATTTAAATTTGGAAATATTTCAATGAAATTTTATTTTTCTATTACTACTCGTATTAAAATATGTAAAGCAGATAAATGAACACATCAACGTTGCATGAATTACATTTAAATTTGAAAATGTTATGCCAAGCTAATGATATGTTTATATAGCCAGCAAAAAAAGAGCTTCCAAAAAAGTAGTTTGGATTGCCAACATGCGACCCGGGAGTAGTGCAAACTTGGGATATATTCAATGAATTCTTCATAGGCTTGTTAAAGGACGGAAGTACTTCATTTTCGGTTCCTTGGCATTGTTTTAGATTTCGTGCCTTGAAAGGTACTTTGAATGAAGAATTACAAGAAAAAAAAAAACAAGTATATACAGTAGTAAGTTCGGCGAGGCCGAATCTTAAATACCCACCACCATGAGTCAAATATAATACATTGAAAAAACAGTGAACCCACAAGGAAGAAAACATTTAGTTAATTTTAGAAATTTTTTTATATTTTTAGAAAAATTTAACTAAACAGTATTACAAACGCTGACATCACGCCGATATCACAAAAATAAGTAAATATTTTTCGACAAATTCAAGAAAATTTATTAGTTATTATTATTTTTTCCACTTGTTAAAGAACATTTTGTAGTTTGAAGGAAAAAATTGGAGTTCAAAATTGCAAGAATGTTTTTAGTGACATGCGAAGTTCATGATGGACGAATTTGTAGTAAAATTTACAAATTTAAAGAAATAATGAACTATTTGGTGAGAAGTACGAATTTAGTAAAACTTTTTACTTCATTTTCGTATAATTTTTTCTCGCTTTTTAGTTCATTTAACAAACGTACGCAAAAAATTATTAGAGTAAACAAAACTTTCTCCATATATAATAATTCCATGAACTAAAACAAAGTTAAATTGGCTTTAGTGAAATAGAGAGTTCACTGTTTTTTGAGTGTAGTTTCCTTTGAATCAAATATAATAGTTTCCTTTGAAAATTTCATGATACATATTTTCCCAGCCAGATCAGTTCAACGAGTACGCTTCCCGATGATAAATGTAAAGATTTTACCTATGAAGACTAGATCAGATTCTGGATTTATAAGAACCATTTTTTGTTTGAGTTTTAGAGGAATCATAAACATCTCTTGTAAATGTGCAAAAAATTATGAAATAACGCCTTTATTTGAAATCTGATTTATATAAATCATTAGGAGAAGTAAGATCTGGGGGCTATATTATATAAATCATTAGGAGAAGTAAGATCTGGAAATTTTACATTCAGTTTCCAGCAATTTTCATGATCAGTGCACCTTCTGTACCCTCAAAATCTGAGGGTACCAAATGGATCGATAAAAACAAAATCATATACACTTTTTTGTGGGTCTAAAATGCCATTCTATTATCAATTTGTGGCAAATCGGATAAAAACTATAATTTGGAGAAACCTTAGGAGTAAAATCGGTAGAACGGTCTAATGGGGGTTATGCCAAAAACATGGAAGGATACACACAGTATTCAGCACATATAATAGTAGTTCTAGAACCTAGACCCCAAATCGGAGGGCTGGTTTATAAGAGGCCTTTATCAAAAAGTGTACCGATACATAATATATTCGCCACATCTCTTTATGGTCCCGGAATACCTCTAGATTTCTAATTTCAGGTAAATCGGATAAAAACTCCGGATTCTAGAAGCCAAAGAAGTAAAATCGGGAGATCGGTCTATATGAGGGCTATATCAAACCATGGTCCGATACTCACCATTTTCGACACACCTCTTTATGGTCCTAGAATACCTCTAGATTTTCAATTCCAGGTAAAGTGAGTAAAAACTATGGATTCTAGAAGCCCTAGAAGTAAAACCGGGAGATCGATCTATATGGGTGCTATAACAAAACATAGACCGGTAGTCACCATTTTCAGCACACCTCTTTGTGATCCTAGAATACCTTTAGATTTCTAATTTCAAACAAATTGGATAAAAACTACGGATTCTAGAAGCCCACGAAGGAAAATCGGGAGATCGGTCTAACATAAAGGGTGATTCTTTTGAGGTTAGGATTTTCATGCATTAGTATTTGACAGATCACGTGGGATTTCAGACATGGTGTCAAAGAGAAAGATGCTCAGTATGCTTTGACATTTCATCATGAATAGACTTACTAACGAGCAACGCTTGCAAATCATTGAATTTTATTACCAAAATCAGTGTTCGGTTCATTTCATCATTGAATTTTATTACCAAAATCAGTGTTCGGTTCATTTCTGGTTGAATGGCTACGTAAATAAGCAAAATTGCCGCATTTGGAGTGAAGAGCAACCAGAAGCCGTTCAAGAACTGCCCATGCATCCCGAAAAATGCACTGTTTGGTGTGGTTTGTACGCTGGTGGAATCATTGGACCGTATTTTTTCAATGATGCTGTTGGACGCAACGTTACGGTGAATGGCGATCGCTATCGTTCGATGCTAACAAACTTTTTGTTGCCAAAAATGGAAGAACTGAACTTGGTTGACATGTGGTTTCAACAAGATGGCTCTACATGCCACACAGCTCGCGATTCTATGGCCATTTTGAGGGAAAACTTCGGAGAACAATTCATCTCAAGAAATGGACCGGTAAGTTGGCCACCAAGATCATGCGATTTGACGCCTTTAGACTATTTTTTGTGGGGCTACGTCAAGTCTAAAGTCTACAGAAATAAGCCAGCAACTATTCCAGCTTTGGAAGACAACATTTCCGAAGAAATTCGGGCTATTCCGGCCGAAATGCTCGAAAAAGTTGCCCAAAATTGGACTTTCCGAATGGACCACCTAAGACGCAGCCGCGGTCAACATTTAAATGAAATTATCTTCAAAAAGTAAATGTCATGGACCAATCTAACGTTTCAAATAAAGAACCGATGAGATTTTGCAAATTTTATGCGTTTTTTTTAAAAAAAAAGTTATCAAGCTCTTAACAAATCACCCTTTATATGGGGGCTATACCAAAATCACCATTTCCGGCGCACCTTTTTTTATACCCTCCACAATAGGATGGGGGGTATATTAACTTTGTCATTCCCTTTGTAACACATCGAAATATTGCTCTAAGACCCCATAAAGTATATATATTCTGGGTCGTGGTGAAATTCTGAGTCGATCTGAGCATGTCCGTCCGTCTGTTGAAATCACGCTAACTTCCGAACGAAACAAGCCATCGACTTGAAACTTGGCACAAGTAGTTGTTATTGACGTAGGTCGGATGGTATTGCAAATGGGCCATATTGGTCCACTTTTACGTATAGCCCCCATATAAACGTACCCCCATATTTGGCTTGCGAGGCCTCTAAGAGAAGCAAATTTCATCCGATCCGGCTGAAATTTGGTACATGGTGTTAGTATATGGTGTCCAACAACCATGCAAAAATTGGTCCACATCGGTCCATAATTATATATAGCCCCCATATAAACCGATCCCCCGATTTGGCTTGCGAGTCCTCTAAGAGAAGCAAATTTCATCCCATCCGGCTGAAATATAGTACATGGTGTTAGTATATGGTCTCTAACAATCATGCAAAAATTGGTCCACATCGGTCAATAATTATATATATGTAGCCCTCATATAAGCCGATCCCCCGATTTGGCTTGCGAGGCCTCTAAGAGAGGCACATTTCATCCGATCCGGCTGAAATTTGGTACATGGTGTTAATATATGGTCTCTAACAACCATGCTAAAATTGGTTCACATCGGTCCATAATTATATATAGCCCCCATATAAACCGATCACCAGATTTGACCTCCGGAGCCTCTTGGAAGACCAAAATTCATCTGATTCAGTTGAAATTTGGTACGTGGTGTTAATATATGGCCTCAAACTCCCATGCAAACATTGGTCGAAATCGGTCCATAATTATATATAGGCCCCAGATTTGGCCTCCACAGCCCCTTGGAAGAGCAAAATTCTTCCCATTCGGTTGAAATTTGGTACGTGATGTTAGTATATGGTATCCAACAACCATGCAGGAATAGGTTACTATCAGCCCATAATTATATATAGCTCCCATATAAACCGATCCCCAGATTTGACCTCCGGTGCCTTTTGGAGAAGCAAAATTCATCCGATCTGCTTGAAATTTGGTACGTGGTGATCGTATATGATATTTAACTACCATGCCAAAAGTGGTCCATATCAAGTTCATAATTGTGTATAGCCCCCATATAAGCGACCCCCATATTTCAATTCTTTCTCTCTACGTATTGTCTTATATATACCACGTATGGACTAACTCACAATTTAGAAAACGATGTTAAGAAGTTTTAAGATACGACAACCCAAGTATTTCTATTGTGGATGACAGTCTTTCGTAGAAGTTTCTACGCAATCCATGGTGGTACATAAGATTCGGCCTGGCCGAAAATACGGTTTCTAGAAGTCCAAGACCTTAAATCGGGGGTCGGTTTATAAGGTGGCTATATCAAAACCTGGACCGATATAGCCCATCTTCGAACTTGACCTGCCTGCTAACAAAAAACGAATCTGTGCCAAATTGCAGGTCGATATCTCCGTTATTGAAAGCGGTAGCGTAATTACAACAGACAGTCAGACGGGCATGGTTATATATTTTTAGAACTTCGCTCTGATCAAGAATATATATATATATATATAGTCGGAAATCGATATTTCGATGTGATACAAACGGTGACAAACTTATTATACCCCCATCACCATTCAATGTTGGTAGGTATGATAAAGAAAAATTTTTAATTTTTTATTACACTTTTATATTCTAGATCACAATATATAAAAACAAATTAAAGAAAATTTCAAGCCTACTTTTACCATAGAAAGGTATCTTAAAATTTCTTAATATCGTCTTCTAAATTGTAAGATAGTCCTTATATATTAGACAAAAAGAAGATTAAATACCTATGTAATTCAATTCTTGACCGGTATCTATAATTAACTACCGGCCGACATGAACAAATTTTTACGCGGTAATTAGAGGGTCAGAAGTGAAATACGGGGATCGATTTATCTGAGGGCATGGTTGTGAGCGGCAATATATTTTTCACCGAATCGGATAAAATTGCTTCTCTAAGAATCTCCGCAAACCAAACCTGGGGTTAGTTTAACAGGTTGGCTGATAAGTCACCGGTCTGACACATAGATGGCTTCGCTAGTATTAAATGTATATTATTTTTTTATAGTACCAACATCCAAATGATTCGTGTCAAAATTTGACGTCTGCAAGTTAATTAGTTTGTGAGATAGAGCGTCTTTTGTGAAACAACTTTTGTTATTGTGAGGCCATAAAGATATCAAAGGAGGCCATACAGATATCATTCATCAATATTTGGATATGCGGAAGCTCTGTGCAAAATGGGTGCCGCGCAAGCTCACATTTGACCAAAAACAACAACGTGTTGATGGTTCTGAGCGGTGTTTGCAGCTGTTAACTCGTAATACACCCGAGTTTTTCCGTCGATACGTGACAATGCTTGAAACATGGCTCCATCACTACATCCTGAGTCCAATCGACAGTCGGCTAAGTGGACAGAGACCGGTGAACCGTCTCCGAAGCTTGGAAAGACTCAAAAGTTCGCTGGCAAAGTAATGGCCTCTGTTTTTTGGTATGCGCATGGAATAATTTTTATCGATTATCTTGAGAAGGGAAAACCCATCAACAGTGACTATTATATGGCGTTATTGGAGCGTTTGAAGTTCGAAAAGACAACGCACCGTGCCACAAGTCATTGAGAACGATGGCAAAAATTCATGAATTGGGCTTCGAATTACTTCCCCACACACCGTATTCTCCAGATCTGGCCCCCAGCGACTTTTTCTTGTCCTGAGACCTCAAAAGGATGCTCGCTGGGAAAAAATTTGGATGCAATGAAGAGGTGATCGCCGAAACTGAGGCCTATTTTGAGGCAAAACCGAAGGAGTACTACCAAAATGGTATCAAAAAATTGGAAGGTCGTTATAATCGTTGTATCGCTCTTGAAGGGAACTATGTTGAATAATGAAAACGAATTTTGACAAAAAAAATGAGTTTTTCTTTGTTATACCGGGGACTTATCAGCCAACCGGTTACATGGGGGTAGAGGTGTGCAAGTGAGTAATAGTTTACTCACGCTCACGCACACTCACGACTTAAAAATCATACTCACGCACGATTTTTTTTGGTAGTACTCTCGCTCACGCGTACTCACGAAAAGAACATTTGTACTCACGCACGAAAACGTCGTGACTCACGAAAAATATCGTGACTCACGAAAAATATAGTGACTCACGAATAATTTTATGATTAATTTACTTTACCGAAGTGTCTGAAAACATGACTATTAATAAAATCGAGAGTGTTATTAAACTCAAAACATCCCAGGTGTCACTAAAATTGTAATTGAATTTAACACTTAAGCGTTTTATGTTGGAGAGCAGGAATATTTTCGTGAGTCTAATTGGTTATTCACGCACACTCACGAAGATATTATTTTCGTGACTCACGCTCACGCACGACATTTTTGGGTTGTTAATCACGCACACTCACGCTGTTGTCATGAGCGTGACTCACGACTCACGGACGAATCACGAAAACTTTCGTGAGTCACGACAATTTTGTGTCACGCGCACACCTCTACATGGGGACTAAGTAAAATTGATCCGATATGTCCCATTGCCAATACCATCCGACCTACATCAATAACAACTACTTATGCCAACCTTGTTTCGTTCGGAACGTTCAACAGACGGATGGACGGACATCTCTAGATTGACTCAGAATTTCACCACGACCCAGATATATGTATACATTATGCGGTCTTAGACCAATATTTCGATGTGTTATAAACGCAATGACAAAATTAATAACTCTAAGGTGGCATAGTGGATTTTGAAGAAGAATTTATTTTTATACCCTCCACCATAGGATGGGGGGTATATTAACTTTGTCATTCCATTTGTAACACATCGAAATATTGCTCTAAGACCCCATAAAGTATATATATTCTGGGTCGTGGTGAAATTCTGAGTCGATCTGAGCATGTCCGTCCGTCCGTCCGTCCGTCCGTCTGTTGAAATCACGCTAACTTCCGAACGATACAAGCTATCGACTTGAAACTTGGCACAAGTAGTTGTTATTGATGTAGGTCGGATGGTATTGCAAATGGGCCATATCGGTCCACTTTTACGTATAGCCCACATATAAATGGACCCCCAAATTTGGCTTGCGAGGCCTCTAAGAGAAGCAAATTTCATCCGATCCGGCTGAAATTTGGTACATGGTGTTAGTATATGGACTCTAACAACCATGCAAAAATTGGTTCACATCGGTCCATAATTATATATAGCCCCCATATAAACCGATCCCCCGATTTGGCTTGCGAGGCCTCTAAGAGAAGCAAATTTCATCCGATCCGGCTGAAATTTGGTACATGGTGTTAGTATATGGACTCTAACAACCATGCAAAAATTGGTCCACATCGGTCCATAATTATATATAGCCCCCATATAAACCGATCACCAGATTAGACCTCCGGAGCCTCTTGGAAGACCAAAATTTGTCTGATTCAGTTGAAATTTGGTACGTGGTGTTAATATATGGCCTCAAACTCCCATGCAAAAATTGGTCGAAATCGGTCCATAATTATATATAGCCCCCATATAAACCGATCCCCAGATTTGACCTCTGGAGCCCCTTGAAAGAGCAAAATTCATCCGATTCGGTTGAAATTTGGTACGTGATGTTAGTACATGGTATCCAACAACCATGCAGGAATTGGTTCATATCAGTCCATAATTATATATAGCACCCATATAAACCGATACCCAGATTTGACCTCCGGTGCCTTTTGGAGAAGCAAAATTCATCCGATCTGGTTGAAATTTAGTACATGGTGGTAGTATATGATATTTAACAACCATGCCAAAAGTGGTCCATATCAGTCCATAATCATATATAGCCCCCATATAAACCGATCCCGAGATTTGGTTTTGGAGCCTCTTGGAGGAGCAAATTTCTTCCGAGTCAGTTGAAATTTGGTACATTGTGCTAGTATATGGCCGTTAACAACCATGCCTAACTAGGTCCATATCGGTCTATAGTTATATATAGCCCTCAGATAAATCGATCCCCAATCACACAAAAATTGATCCATATCAATAATTGTATATAGCCCCCATATAAGCGACCCCCATATTTCAATTCTGGCTCCCTACGTACCGTGCAAAAATCCATATCGATTCGTAATTATTTGTAGACTTACCTACATATACTTTTTTTGTCTAATGTATACCACGTATGGACTAACTCACAATTTAGAAAACGATTTAAGATACTACAACCCAAGTAATTCCATTGTGGATGACAGTCTTTCGTAGAAGTTTCTACGCAATCCATGGTGGAGGGTACATAAGATTCGGCCTGGCCGAACTTACGGCCGTTTATACTTGTTATTATTAGCTTTTTTCTTCATATGCTACACTAGTTTACACTGAAAATGTTCATTTGGTGAGAGGTGACTTTTGTATTTTGATCTGCTGTAATTTTTGCAATAAAGATAATTTAAGTTTTTTTAAGTAAAAATTATAAAATTTAACTACTAGCAAATAATTTTTGCAATAAAAATAATTTAATATTTTCGTTAGTTTAACAGCGGATTTTTTTCTGTGTGGAAATGATCCAAATACTGACTACACTTCAGGATCACAAGTTGCGAATCCAATACAGTTTTTTCCAAAGTATTTTAATTTTAAGAATTGAACAATGGAAGCTTGAAGCATTAAAAAGCAATGACAATAAATAAAATACCCCTTTGAGAGAAAAGAGATGTGTATAGGTGATGCGTGCCATTTACTCACATACACAAACTCACAAGCGTGTGTTATTATTTGTTTTCCACACAAAGTGCAATTGCAAATGGGAGTGTAATAGAAAAAAAATATCCTTTGAACTTGCCACTCCAAAAACTAGGTCTTTGTGTCTACATTGGCCAGTCAAATAAATTGACAAACATTTCAAATAAAATTCAACTATAACCCAAGTAGAGGCCACATATTTCCGCTAATGAATATGAATTAAAATTTAATATCTTATTAGGGAGCTACCGTGGTGCAATGGTTAGCATGCCCGCATATACAGGGTCGTGGGTTTAAGCCCAGATCTGACGAAACACGAAAACGTTTTTCAACTGTGGATTATCCTCACTCAGTAATGATGGTGACATTTCTGAGTATTTCAAAGCTTCCCTAAGTGGTTTCTCTGCAATGTGGAACGCCGTTTGGACTCGGATTTAAAATGGATGTATCTGGTCCTTAAGATAAACATAAAATCGGGCAGCACTCAGTGATAAGAGAGAAGTTCATCACTGTGGTATCACAATGGACTAGATAGATAATCTAACCAAACCTAGAATGTGAAATTTCAAAGCAACGAAACTTTCTCCTGTTTTAAATTCGTATTTATAATTCAAATTTATTTGTCATATAAATCCTATTTAACGAGTCTTGTTTTGGCCTTAAGGAAATAACTTCATTAACAAAATATAATTTCGATAGTCTATAATTTCTTTTTATGATCTTTTTTTGCATGTGCACACACAATTTTTTTTTCTGATTCAATCACGAAATTAAGTGGTCCAATTAATATTTTAATACAAATGATTTAAGACATTTCAGAAAATGATTGAAGATATTGACAGAAATGATAGTATCAATTAAAAAATTAATTGGTTAAAGTCAATTAATAAATTAATTGATCCAATTAAAAAAATAATTGAATTTTGTTTCAATTAAAACAATTGTTGAATCAATTTAAGTTTTGATTGAATATTAAAACTTAAGACTTTATTTAGACTTTGATTAAGACTTCAATTAAGACTTTAATTAGAAAAAAGTTTCAATTAAGACTTTAATTAGAAAATTTTCATGAAATTTTTGTCTGTGTATATTTTAAACATTGCCATTTAAGTTCCATTTTATTTTATTGTGGCAATTATTCGAACACAAACATTTTATTTTGCCAATTTAAATTCATTGTTGTCAAATAGAATCGACCACAATGGCTTAACAACGCACAGAGGATATTCTATTTGAGGGATAATTAAATTTCAATAGAGCAGTTGAATATTAAAGAGGCCCTTAAATACGAGGTTTGCCTTTCATATTTCGGGATTAAAGAACAAATATTAATTATCGCAAATCACTTGATTGTGTTTCAAAATATTCTCCCATTAAGATCTATACACTTTTGTACGCGTTTGAACCAATTGTCGAAGCACACTCTACTTGAGTTATCTCCAAAACATCATTTTGAATGTACTGATAATTTTCAGGGTAATACGAGATTAGTACCGCTACGATGTTGGACGTGTTTCGAAGCACCATGATCGTATTTTTGGAGCATTTCTTTCGACCAATCAATATGAGCCTTTTTTGAGCAATTGGCAAAATGGGTAGGAGCCAACGCTAACAAAAATATTTGACGGTCGCATCTTCATGCAATATGAAATGTATGCTAGTCCCACTAATGCCTAAGGATGTCGAAAAAATATTTTTTTTGCAATAAAAATAAGTTAAATTTAGCGTTAGTCTACGGATTTTTTCTGTGTTTTAAGAACATCCGGGGATCCTCCATCAATTTGTTTTTCAAAATTATCATCCATTATTTATTACATATACACAAAACATATATAAAGTCGTTGTAAATAAAACGAAGATATGTTAACTACCACACTTAAAGCCATAAAAATTTACTCGAACTTGGAAACATTTTTCTTTCTTGTGCTTTGCAGTATTCAGCTGTATATGTAGTTATTTACTAAAAATTCTGTTGAAATGTCGACCGGTATGTTGGTTATTGATGACATATGATCATTTGGTTGGGGTGTCTGTATGTGTGTGCGGTCTGATAGATGATAAATAATTTTTTCATCTTGTCAACGCCCAATTATTTTATATGTAAAAAATAACCTAAAAAATTACATTAAATAGCTAAACGCTTACAATAGAATTGGTATTAACAATTATGGTATATGTATTATTCTAACATTTCTTATTTTCGATTGTGGAGGTTGTTTAACAGTGAATTATAATTTGGAGAATAATGGTTTATACCTATATATACAATTTAGTAAAGTATAAAGTAGAGCGGGGTCGACTATATCATACCTTACAACACTCCTACTCAATTAATAAACCTAATACAGATAAATAAGCGGTATATATGTATATGAATTTTATCTAAATCCTAAGAAATGTAAATGCGCTGTACCGCTATGAAGTGGGCGTTAAGATAACATACAAATGTCTCGATATGGAACATTTGTTGTGAACGAGTCCTTATTATTATTTTTTTGTTTGTTTGCTATGACATCTGTGAAAAATATTTAGTACTAGCGTAACCCGGCCCGCTTCGCTGCGCCTTCCGAAGCGTATTTGGAGGAACATTTTGCGTTAACTTAGTCAACTATATCCTTCGTGCTGAAAACAAATTCGAAAAGATTTGAATTCTTTTAAACAAATCGGACTACTTGATTTTTCGTTTATAGGTACAAAAACGGCGGGAGAGGGTGTACCTTCTTCTATATTTCTTGTGAATTTTAAGTGTGGTTTGTCTAGGAAAGGTATCCTTCTCCTCAACATATCTGAAAATTAAGCATTATATTATAATAACATACTAACAAAGAATAACAAAGAATTACTGTTTCCCATCCAATAAATCGGAAAAGGCAAAAGTAGTAAAAATTTTACCACATTAACATTTGCTAAAATGTTGGAAAATAATGCACCCTCTACGTTGGCTGCCAATTTCATGTAAATTTAAGTTCTTTACTAAAAAGAAGTCTGGCAGAAGCTTGTGCAATAATCATAAAATTATGTACCCAGTTCCCATTTACGGACAACGTTCTACTTTCAACTTAAGAAAAAAAAAAAAAACGGACAAAAGGAAACCCTCTCTTTACTAATAAGAAGTGTGGAAGAAAGAAGCCTGTGCAAAA
Source organism: Haematobia irritans (assembly GCF_050003625.1). Lineage (NCBI taxonomy): Eukaryota > Metazoa > Arthropoda > Insecta > Diptera > Muscidae > Haematobia > Haematobia irritans. Next base: position 151,302,592 of record NC_134399.1, read on the forward strand.
ATCATAAAATTATATACCGAGTTCCCATTTACGGACAACCCTTCACTTTCAATTTAAGAGAAAAAACCGGCAAAAGGGAACTCTCTCCCCACCTTCGCTCCACTCTGACCTGATATCGGACTATCACGTACCCTATATTAATTTCGCAACTACTCAATGGTCCCTATAAATTCTATCGAAGTAAATCGACTAAGTTTATTTCAATTTTCCCCTTCCCCAACCAGATATCGCAAAATTAATATATTAATTTCAAAATCATGTATAAATTTCATCACCTCCTCCCACGTTCCCTGTAAATTTCAAGTAGATCGGAGATGTTTAATTTTTGCTCTATTGTTTTAAAGGGACGTCACTTTCCCCGATACAATATCGACAAACACCGTAGTGAATAGCATCCCTAACCTTCCCTGAAAATTCTTGAAACTTTCCTTCAAGTGTGGGGCAATGAAGGTTGCCTCTTCATTTATAACCTTTTCCCCCGCTTCCTTTGTAAATTTCAAGAAAACTTAAATTTTTTATATTTCATGTTAGCCTGATACCGAAACAGGCAATTGACGTCCAAATGCATTATATCTAATTATACAATTATTTTTCGAGCTTTATGGACAGATATAGATTAAGGAACATGGTTAATAGAGCCATTTTTTTTGCAGTTTTAGAGGAGGACCTCCTCCCCGACCAAATGTCGAAAAGCGTATCTTTTGTAAACGTCCCAGAAAATGTCAAGCAAATTATAAGCCTAAAGGGGCGGCCTCTCTTCCGTCCAAAAATCACAAAATCAGGTATCAACTATTACGGTTGACAGAGGTTACGATCTCTCCCCAGTCCTCTGTAAATTTCAAGTAACTCGGTAAAGTTTAATTGTTTCTCTGTATGTACTTAAGAGAAGCAGATGTCTCCCTATGCCCTTTTATTTTTATTAAAAAATCAGGAACCTGATATAAATTTCATAACCTCACCCATTTTTCCGTAAAATTTCAGTCGGGGGAGTTTAGTTTTGTTTTCACTGTACTTTAAAAAAAGTCGGGCAAAGGGATGGCCCCCCTCCACGACCAAATATCGAAAAATAATGTAGCGGATTTTTGTCTAGATGCCAACCCCAACATTCAATGAAAATTTCAAGCAAGTCGCATAATTTTTTTTTCTAAGTTTCAAAAAGTAGGGCAAGGGGGAGGTCCCCTCCCCGTCCATATATGAAATCATCAAGTACCCCATATTAATTCCATAACCTCACTGCATGTTCTCTGTAAATCTCAGATAATTTAGAGAATTTTAGTTTTTTCACTGTACTTAAAAAAAAGTCGAACAAAGGGGAGGTCCCCCTTCGCCACAAAATATCGAAATATAAAGTATCGGATCTTTGTCTAGATGCCAACCCCAACCTTCAATGAAAATTGCAAGCAAATCGGTCAACTTTGGTCCAATTTTCAAAAAATCCGACAAAGGGGAGGCCCCCCTCCGCGACCAGGTGTCAAAAAATGAGGTACCCTATTTTCACCACATGGACGCCCCCTACGATCTCTGAAAGTTTCAAGTAAATCGGTTCAGCCGTTTCGGAGCCAACTCGGAACATATAAACAAACAATCAAACAAACAAACAAATAAACAAACATAGATTGAATTTTATATATATAGATGAATCTAAATTTTATTTCTATACAATATTTTATCAAAATTTTATTTGTATAGAAAATTTTGTCTAAATTTTTCTATAGAAAATTTTGTCAAAATTGTTTTTCTATAGAAAATTTTGTCAAAATTTTATTTCTATAGAAAATTTTGTTAAAATTTTATTTCTATAAAAAATTTTGTCAACATTTTATTTCTATAGAAAATTTTGTTTGTATGACACTAAAGATGGTTTCAACAGTTCAGAAATAATAAACATTTACAGGGTATTATTAAACTAAATTTGGAAGGTAAACCTATTTCCGTAATTAAGAAAATTAAGGATTACATGTTTATGGGAGCTATATCTACGTCTGAACAAAGTTGGTGCCAATGGTTACCATGCCCGTGGGTTCAAACCCAGATTCGACCAGTTATAAGAGAAAAGTTCACCACTGTGTGATCTTGAAATATGGGGCTGCCACTATAACCTAACCTAACCTAAATTTCATCAAAATCTATTAAGAATTGCGACCGGAATCTTGCGAACAACAAATACATGGACAGACGGACGGACACCAAACTCTATATTTCTGAGGTCTTAAGCTACTATGTGGTTTTGGGAATAAAACTGAGCCTGAACTACAGCCATTGGAGTTTCAAAAAGTTCAAGAGCTCACCGATGCACAAAAAAGTTTCACTGCAAAGAGCCAAAGAGTTGCCTCGCTTGGACGAAAGTGGCCAAAGGTATATAATTTTTCCGCTTTACAATTTAAAAAAATGAAACAAAATTGTTCACCAATATCACTTTTTATTTTTATTACACTTTTATTTTCTTATTATCTAATTTTTCCAATTTGAAAATTTTTTTCGGGTTATCAAACAACTCGGGTTTTTTGTAGGGTTTTCTCGACTTTGAAAAACGTTACTTTTTTCCACTGGTAGACAGTGTTTATTCAGACAAATATCCGGCATTACCGGTTCAACCGGTTTTCATAAAAGCAAGTTATTTTGGAAGGAAAATCTAATTTTATTGTCACAAACAATCAATGAAAACAAGTATTTACGGCCGTAAGTTCGGCCAGGCCGAATCTTATGTACCCTCCACCATGGATTGCGTAGAAACTTTTACGAAAGACTGTCATCCACAATCGAATTACTTGGGTTGTGTTATCTTAAAACTTCTTAACATCGTTTTCTAAATTGTTAGTTAGTCCATACGTGGTATATATTAGACAAAAAAGGTATGTACAGGTAAGTCTACAAATAATTACGAATCGATATGGACTTTTGCACGGTACGTAGAGAGCCAGAATTGAAATTGGGGGTCGCTTATATGGGGGCTACATACAATTATGAACTTGATATGGACCAATTTTTGTGCGATTGGGGATCGATTTATCTGAGGGCTATATATAACAATAGACTGATATGGACCTAGTTAGGCATGGTTGTTAACGGCCATATACTAGCACAATGTACCAAATTTCAACTGACTCCGATGAAATTTACACCTCTAAGAGGCTCCAAAACCAACTCTCGGAATCGGTTAATATGGGGCTATATATGATTATGAACTGATATGGACCAATTTTGGCATGGTGGTTAAATAGCATATACTACCACCACGTACCAAATTTCAACCAGATCGGATGAATTTTGCTTCTCCAAAAGGCACCGAAGGTTAAATCTGGGATCGGTTTATATGGGGGCTATATATAATTATGGACTGATATGCACCAATTCCTGCATGGTTGTTAGAGACCATATACACTGTTAGAAAAATATGTTTTTCATATGTTCCGATATAAACAAAATGTGTTTCGGGCACAATTTTTAAACACAATACATTTAAGTACAAACATGTAATGTTCCTAAACTAACACAAAATGTTTGGGACACATATGTTAATATGTTAGAATATATTATGTTTGGGGCATGAATATTTCATAAAATAATATGTGTGAATGTAAACATATATAAATTTACAAATTTCGAGTAAACTTATATATGTTGGGATACTTTATTCAGAGAGCGACAGAGAGAGAGAGAGAGAGTTAGTATAGAGAAAGAAATAGAGATGGAAACCGGGAGGGTTGAATAAAAAGATATCAACATAACGCAGCGAGAGAATGAAATGAGAGCAATTTCTGTGAAACCGCTTGTATGTTGTTTCGGAAAACTGTTTCATGATAAGGCCAAAAATTTAATATGCTTAAGTCTAAATATTATTTAATTTGAATATTAGAATGAATATTCGGAATCAAGAGAATAGACATGTGAAAAAAACAGCATATTTGTATTACAGAAAAAGATGCGAAGAACTCAAAAATTTCGTGGAAGTGAAAATTATGTGAGGGAATGAGCACAATCTTCTTTGGGGACTTCTCCCAAGCATATACTATTTTTGGACTCAAAATGTTTCCAAACATATAATATGCTCACATAAAACGAACATATTAATGTTTCGGCAGTATCCAATAATATATGTGCTTCCTGCAAAATATGTTTGGAACATATGTTAGAGAAGCGATTTTTTTTGAAGGTGTACTAACACCATGTACCAAATTTCAGCCGGATCGGATGAAATTTGCTTCCCTTAGATGCTCCGCAAGCCAAATCGGGGGATCGGTTTATATAAGGGCTATATATAATTATGGACCGATGTGAACCAATTTTTGCATGGTTATTAGAGATCATATGCTGATACCATGTACCAAATTTCAGCCGGATCGGATGAAATTCGCTTCTCTTAGAGGCTCCGCAAGCCAAATCTGGGATCAGTTTATATGGGGCCTATATATAATTATGGACCGATGTAGACTAATTTTTGCATGTTTGTTAGAGACCATATACTAACACCATGTACCAAATTTCAGCCGGATCGGATGAAATTTACTTCTCTTAGAAGATCTGCAAGCCAAATTTGGGGGTCCGTTTATATGGGGGCTATACGTAAAAGTGGACCGATATAATCCATTTGCAATACCATCCGACCTACATCAATAACAACTACTTGTGCCAAGTTTCAAGTCGATAGCTTGTTTCGTTCGGAAGTTAGCGTGATTTCAACAGACGGACGGACGGACATGCTCAGATCGACTCAGAATTTCACCACGGCCCAGAATATATAAAACTTCTGGGGTCTTAGAGCAATATTTCGATGTGTTACAAATGGAATGACAAAGTTAATATACCCCCCATCCTGTGATAGAGGGTATAAAAATAATTCGATATTTATTAAAAGTTGGGCACTTTTTTCATTTAAGTGTACGTTGCAGCTCTTTGGAAGTGTTTTCATTGAAGTTTGTTAAATAACCCAGATGTATTTGCCTAGATTAGCACTTTTACAATGGAAATATAAAAACCGAAGACCGGTTGTTAAGGTCTTAAAAACAGCGGTTCTACAGGTCCACCGAAAATGGAATTTTCGCGAAACCGGAATATAGGTCTAAAATAATAAACCGGTCCACCGGCTTTTATCAATCTTATTCTAACTACACGAAATTTTCTTTATTATTATGAATAAAAATTAAAAACGCAGCGGTGACGTTTTTATAAAGTATTTTTCTAAAAAAAATATTTTTCATGTTAAATGTCGTTTTTATTTTCGTATAAATATATTTTTACATTTAATCTCAACAGAATAATCTGAAAAATCAAAACAAAAGTCCATGGAAGCGAAAAAGTTATTCGACACAGGTTCAAATAACCCACAAGGATAAATTTTTAATTTAATTTTTTTTTTTATTTATTTATTTTTGTATTGATTTTTCTATTCCTTTTTGCAACCTTTTATCATCCAAAATTTAAAATTTCACTTTTAAAAGCCAAATATCGTTTTCTCTAAGACATTTCCAAAATAACTTCATCGGATGGGGAAAAATTTTGTGGAAACCCGGGATGCGCTTAAAACGAAATGTTTGTGGAGCAACTTCCAATTTTTGTTAGCTGGGATATATAAAAATCCGACGAATTGCATAACATTGGATTTTATATTGAGAGGGCGTTCATTTGCTATTTTTGAATCCATGTTCATTTTCTGACTGACAACAATACATTATCTTCATAAAACCATATACATATGTAACTCTCAATCTGAATAGCATTGCAATTAGGAATATAGCATGAAAACGAAATAATTAAATTTTACTTGAATTAAAACCCTTCCTTAACGTGCAAATATGCAGCACAAAACAAACGAAACAACAGCCATCAAATATGCTATCCGTGGCATGTTGGGAAACTTCAATGAAACCTATACCAATTAACTGGATTTAATTTCAATTAAATGCAATCATTTCCCTGTAATGTTTAATAAACTGCACAAAATCACGAGTAATTTGATTCAACTACAAAGAAGTAATGAACTCATCAAATTGATTAATTGCCAATATGGGATAGTTAAGTCAATTAGGATATGAAAATTGACATAAAGCAAAAGTCTTCGATTATGAGAAAGCTTTGATCAATATTATATGAAGGTAATGCTTATTTGTGCATTCAAAAAAAAAAAAACGCTCAAGAAATCAAATATGAGGATCATGTCACATGATGACCCATGAAGACATAATATTTTGTTTCGTTCTGTAGTCAATATGATTTCAACGGACAGACGGAATTTCATGACCAAAAGTATAAAATTTAAAAAGTCTGAGACCAATGCTTCTATGTGTTACCAACGTGGTGGAAGACTTAAAAATACAAGTCCAATCAATATAAATTTGTTCTACGTTTAGTTTTTTTTTTTTTAATTTCCAGATAAAAAATCATACTCGCTGGTCTTTAGTCGTTCGATGCCATATGTGAATAAAATATTCTCCAGCATTTGTGAGCAAAGTGTAGTTTTTCATACGATATACGAGGGTAGTTCGGAAACTTCTTAGCCTAGCACAAAAAGCGCGGTATAAACAGACAAAAGTTAAGTGTTTTGGAAACTTCCATTTCTGTTACGAACATATGTTAAATTTTGTTTCGATCTGGTAACTCCTTCATATAGAAACAGGTGTTCAAAAAAGAAAAACGTCCTGGCTTACAACATAAAAAAATAATTTTTCATCAAGACAACGCACCAGCGCACAAGAGTGTTTTAACAATGGCTAAAATCAACGAATTAAAGTACGAGTTGCTTGACCACCCATCTTATTATCCTGACTTAGCTCCCAGTGATTTTTACTTGTTCCCAAATCTAAAAAAATTCCTTGCTGGCAAGCGTTTTACCTCAAATGAAGATGCAATTATAGTTGTAAACCACTATTTTGAAGACCTTGAGGAAAACTATTTTAATCAAGGGATAGAATTGCTAGAAAAGCGTTGGACTAAGTGTATTGAAGTTTCAGGAGATTATATTGAAAAATACAAATATTTTTGAAAAACTAACTATTGTCTTTCATTGATAAGCTAAGAAGTTTCCGAACCGCCTTCGTATATTTCTTTTCATGACTCTCATTACAAACACTGTGGTCAAGAAATTGACATAACATTCAACTTAACTAAACATGTAGAGAAAAACCTTCGGTTTCACAATAAAGTTATTTTTTTATACACTGCGCCACATTGTGGAACAGGGTATTATAAGTTAGTGCATATGTTTGCAACACCCAGAAGGAGACGAGATAGACACATGGTGTCTTTGGCAATAATGCTCAGGATGGGTCCCTGAGTCGATCTAGCCATGCCCGTCTGTCTGTGAACACATTTTTGTGATCAAAGTCTAGGTCGTAGTTTAAGTCCAATCGCCTTCAAATTTGGCACAAGTTCCTGTTTTGGGTCAGAATAGAGCCCTATTGATTTTGGAAGAAATCGGTTCAGATTTAGATATAGCTCCCATATATATTTTTCGCCCGATTTTCCATCATATGACCACAGAGTTCAAAGTTGTTCTCCGATTTACATGAAATTTTGCACAGGGAGTAGAATTAAAATATTATGTATGCATGTCAAATTTGGTTGAAATCGGTTCAGATTTCTATATAGCTTCCATATATATGCTTTTCCGATTTGGGCAAAAATGACCAAAATACCCACATTTTCCTTATAAATTCACCACTGCTAAGTCGAAAACTTGTAAAAGTGACCCAAATTTCCCTTTATTTCTAATACATATCTATCGACCGATAAATCATAAATAACATACACTTTTGCGAAGTTGCCTCAAAATTGGTTCAGATTAAAATGTTTCCCATATTTTTACACCCTCCACCATACGATAGGGGTATATTAAAATTGTCATTCCGTTTGTAACACATCGAAATATTGCTCTAAGACCCCATAAAGTATTATATTCTGGGTCATGGTAAAATCTGAGTCGATCGGAGCATGTCCGTCCGTCCGTCTTTTGAAATCACACTAACTTCCGAACGAAACAAGCTATCGACTTGAAACTTAGCACAAGTAGTTGTTATTGATGTAGGTCGGACGGTATTGTAAATGGACCATATTGGTCCACTTTTACGTATAGCCCCCATATAAACGGACCCCCAAATTTGGCTTGCAGACCCTCTAAGAGAAGCAAATTTCATCCAATCCGGCTGAAATTTGGTACATGGTGTTAGTATATGGTCTCTAACAACCATGCAGAAATTGGTCCACATCGGTCCATAATTATATATAGCCCCCATATAAACCGATCCCCCGATTTGGCTTTCGGATCCTCTAAGATAAGCAAATTTCGTCCGATCTGTATGAAATTTGGTACATGGTTTTAGTATATAGTCTTTAATAACCATGCAAAAGTTGGTCCACATCGGTCCATAATTATATATATCCTCCATATAAACCTATCCCCAGATTTGGGTTGCGGAGCCTCTAAGAGTAGAAAATTTCATCCGATCCGGCAGAAATTTGGTACATGGTGTTAGTATATGGTCTCTAACAACTATGCAAAAATTGGTCCACATCGGTCAATAATTATATATAGCCCCCATATAAACCGATCCACCGATTTGGCTTGCGGAGCCTCTAAGAGAAGCAAATTTCATCCGATCCGGCTGAATTTTGGTACATGATGTTAGTATATGGTCTCTCATGACCATGCAAAAATTGGTCCACATCGGTGCATATATATAGCGCCATATAAACCGATCACCAGATTTGACCTCCGGAGCCTCTTGGAAGACCAAAATTCATCTGTTTCAGTTGATATTTGGTACGTGGTGTTAATGTATGGCCTCAAACACCCATGCAAAAATTGGTTGAAGTCGGTCCATAATTATATATAGGCCCCATATAAAACGATCCCCAGATTGAACCTCCGGAGCCCCTTGGAAGAGCAAAATCCATCCGATCTGGTTGAAATGTTGGTACGTGGGGGTAGTATATGATATTTAACAACCATGCCAAAAGTGGTCCATATCAGTCCCGATCCCGAGATTTGGTTTTGGATCCTCTTGGAGGAGCGAATTTCATCCAACTCAGTTGAAATTTGGTACATTGTGCTAGTATATGGCCGTTAAAAACCATGCTTAACTAGGTCCATATCGGTCTATAGTTATATATAGCCCTCAGATAAATCGATCCCCAATCACACAAAAATTGGTCCATATCAAGTTCATAATTCTATATAGCCCCCATATAAGCGACCCCCATATTTCAATTCTGGCTCTCTACGTACCGTGCAAATGTCCATATCGATTCGTAATTATTTGTAGACTTACCTTTACATACCTTTTTTGTCTAATATATATGGACTAATATGGACTAACGCACAATTTAGAAACCGATGTTAAGAAGTTTTAAGATACCACAACCCAAGTAATTCGATTGTGGACGACAGTCTTTCGTAGAAGTTTCTACGCAATCCATGGTGGAGGGTACATAAGATTCGGCCTGGCCGAACTTACGACCGTATATACTTGTTATTTTATTAATTATATTATTTAATTTTACGACTTTAACCTGAATCAAAAGCAATTTCAATAATAACGACCATTTCATGCTTTCTTCTCTCGTTTATCGTTTCGAAGAGCAAGAGTCGCAGGCAAGGCCGTAGCCAGGATTTTAATTCGCGGGGGGGGGGGGGGGGGGGGTTTCAACTTAAAAAAAATATTCATATAATCTCATGTGTAGAAAATTTTATTTATGCATAGGTATGTATACAATATTTTTATAATATTAAATTGAGCCGACGGGCTTTTTGGGCAGCAAATAAATCAATGACTTCTTCAGTCGGCACATTTATTCGGCGATGAACCGACATTAATGCCAATCCATTGAGTCTACTCTCGATAGTCGAATTTCTAAGATACGTCTTTAATCTCTTCATTGTTGAAAATGAACGTTCGGATGAGCACGTAGTAACTGCAGGGATGGAAAATGCGGTACTATAGTACTTTTTTCAATACTTTTTCACCCTGGTCAGTACCGTAGTACTCCCGCGAAGGATTTAGTACCTTTTGTGTAGACATTTTTGAGTCGATATCAGATTTATGGTACAATAGCTTTGACAAAATATTTTAATATTTTGAGAAAGTCTTTATCAACCTTATTTGCTAATAGCCTTTTACAAATATGGCAAAACAGACATGTTCATGTGGGAAGAAAATCTCGATTTTGTAAAAGACATAGTCAAAAACAGGATTTTATTGAACTTCAAGAATGTTTTAGTCGAAAAAAGAATGCGATTCTATATTATCGATTTTTTATTTTGGTAGAAAATGTTGTCAAAAATATTTCTATATAGAATTTTTGCAAAATTTTATTTTTATAGAAAATTTTGTTAAAATTTTATTTCAATTGAAAATTTTGTAAACATTTTATTTCTATATGAAATTTTTGCAAAATTTTTTTTCTATTTTTAAATTTTATTTCTATAGAAAATTTTTGCAAAATTTTATTTATATAGAAAATTTTGTCAAAATTTTATTTTCTTTAAAATTCAGTCTCTTGACAATAATCTTCGAGTGAAATTTTTGTTGAAATTTAGTAAAAAGTACCTTTCCGCTCAACAAAATACCTTTTTTGTACTTCCTTAAAAATTGTATTTTCCATCCCTGAGTAACTGGCAAAGTGACCAAAGTTTTTAAAAGAATATGCACGTTGGAAATATCTCTTTATTGCACTCTCCATTTACACATGTGTGTTTGGCTGTTTCGTTGTTGTTGCTATGGACCCCTCATCCCCCCCCCCCCCCTGAATACGACCTTGGTCCCAAGTTTTACAATTTTTTAACTCTACACCTTTTTCCTTCTAGACTGCACTATTTCATAAACACTAGATAAAATGTACATAAGCACATCACATTTAAAAAAAAATCAAATATAAGAAAGTTACTAAAAGAACCATATTATCCCTTTGACTACCGATGTCCACTTAGAAGAACATTCGAAAACGAACTCTACTTTTCCACATAGTTTCGATTCATTTATCAATGTTATTTTAAAGTTGAGACTTTAATCTAAATAAGCTATAAATATTTTCCATATTGGTAAGAACTAAAATGCATTTTTATAAACTTATTTAACAATAAACGAAAAATACGAAATTTTTACACTATTTTTCTGAAGTATGTCTCTAGTAAATGGACATTTATACAAAAACTTTACCCGTGTAAAAATTGGAGGATCCAATCCTATCTAATAATATCAAATTGGATCTAATTGGATCTGTTCAGATATTGGTTCAGACATAATTAGATATGCACAGATATGCTATATATGGTGCTAGATCTGGTTAGATATAATTGCAGATCTCATCATATATAGTATAATATCTAATTATATCTGGCATATCTAATAATATATGCTTGGATAGGACCATATATAGCACTATATCTAATAAGATATGGTAGATATAACATCATATCTGACTATATATGGGGTTAAATACGGTCCAAAATATAACAAACCAAGTATATACAGCACTAAGTTCGACCGGGCCGAATCTTTAATACCCACCACCATGAACCAAATATTAGGGTTTCCTGTGAAATTTCAGGAGGGCTTGAGGACACTTTCCGAAGATAAATTTAAAGATTTCACCTATGAGGGCTATATCAGATTCTCGATTGATAAGAACCATTTTTGTTTGAGTTTTACAGGAATCATTAACATCTCTTGTAAGTGTGCAAGAAAATTATTTGATTTGAAATCTTAAATCTGTAGATTTTCACCCGAGAAGTAAAATCTGGAAATTTTACATTGAGTTTCAAGCAATTTTCATGATCAGTGCGCCTTCTACACCCTCAAGAAGTGTAGTCGGTCTATATGGAGGCATTACCAAATGGACCGATAAAAACTTAATCCGATACACGTTTTTGTGAGCCTAAAATATCAGAATATTTACAATTTCAGGCAAACCAGATAAAAACTACGCTTTCTAGAAACCCAAGGAGTTAAATCGGGAGATCGTTCTTATGGGGGCTATACTAAAATATGGACCGATATTCACCGTTTTCGGCACACCTCTTTATGACCCGAATATACCTCTAGATTTCCAATTTCAGGCAAATAGGATAAAAACTTCGGATTCTATAAGCCCAAGAAGTATAATCGGGAAATCGGTCTATATGGGGGCTATACCAAAATATGGGCCGATACTGACAATTTGTGGCAAACCTCTTTATGGTCCTAAAATACCTCTAGATTTCCAATTTCAGACAAACTGGATAAAAACTACGATTTCTATAAGCCCAAGACCCCAAATCGGGAGGTCGTTTATATGGTGACCATACCAAAACATGGACCGATACTCACAATTTTTGGCACACGTATTTGTGGTCCTACAATACCTCTAGATTTCCAATTTCAGGTAAATTGACTAAAAACTGCGGTTTCTATAAGCCCAAGAAGTAAAATCGGGAGATCGGTCTATATGGGGGCTATACCAAAACATGGACCTATACTCACAATTTTTGGCACACGTATTTGTGGTCCTACAATACCCCTAGATTTCCAATTTCAGGTAAATTGAATAAAAACTGCGATTTCTATAAGCCCAAGAAGTAAAATCGGGAGATCGGTCTATATGGGGGCTATACCAAAACATGGACCTATACTCACCATTTTTGGCACACCTCTTTATGGTAATAAAATACCTCTAGATTTCAAATTTCAGGCGAATTGGATAAAAACTACGATTTCTATAAGCCCAAGACCCCAAATCGGGAGGTCGGTTTATATGGGGACTATATCAAAACCTGGACCGATATAGCCCATCTCCGAACTTGACCTGCCTGCAGACAAAAGACGAGTTTGTGCAAAATTTCAGCACGATTGCTTCATTATTGAAGACTGTAGCGTGATTACAACAGACAGACAGACAGACGGACATCGTTATATCGTCTTAGAATTTCTCCCTGATCAAGAATATATATACTTTATATAGTCGGAAATCGATATTTCGATGTGTTACAAACGGAATGACAAACTTATTATACCCCCCACACCATTCTATGGTGGTGGGTATAAAAAATCATGAACAAGTTAAAAAGATTTTTGAAATACACGTCTAAACCTCAATGTCATTATGTCAAATGTCAACGCCGTCAGGGGCATCACTTCTAAACAAATTTAACGCCAGACTAGCTGAGAAAATTAAGAAATTTAATATAATTGTTTTAAATGTGTTCCTTTGATTAAGTGTATATCGTTTCCTTTATTGCGGAGATTATGTAGGTAAGTAGATTGTATTTGTTATTTCCTTAGTAGTCATTTTCATATTGTTTTACTATTTTCTAGATTTGGAAAAAAGGAAACCACAGTGGTGTACTGGTTAACATGCCCGCCTTGCATTCAAAAGGTCACGGGTTCAATCCCAGTTCCGACCAACACCAAAAATTATTTCGGCGGTGGATTATCTCCTCGCAGTAATGTTGGTGACATTTCTGCTTCAAAGATTCTCTAAGTTGTTTCAGCGCAACGTGAAATGCCGATAGGACTCGATTATAACAAGGAGGTCCCATGTTATTGAGCTAATTATTGAATCGAGCAGCAGTCAGTGATAAGTGAGATGTTGATCACTGTGATGTCATATGAATAGTATGTATGAGCCTAAAATAACAGCCTATCGCTATACCTAACCTAATCCCGAATACACTTTAAATGTGAGTATTAAAAGCAACATAAAATTATACGGCAATTTTTATTGCAACTTAAAGAAGAATGATCCAAAACAATACTAATACTTGCTTACATAGTTCAATATATTCCCATATTTGTTTATTCCTATATTTGTTTAATAATTGTTTTTTCTACTTAATTTCATTGCAGATTGCCTTAACGCTGTAATACTTTAGTCGCGTGTCTAAGTCCAAAGCAGAAGAAACAAACGAAAAAAACCCTTGGACAACACTCTAACTCAACTGTCAATACTCTTAAATAGCTTTGATGGATCAATTTAAATTAAACATATTTATTATGCACATACTTTTTGTCTGCATTATTAAATAAAACAATTGATCTCATTTTATATAAAGGGTGATTTGTTAAGAGCTTGATAACTTTTTTTTTAAAAAAAACGCATAAAATTTGCAAAATCTCATCGGTTCTTTATTTGAAACGTTAGATTGGTCCATGACATTTACTTTTTGAAGATAATTTCATTTAAATGTTGACCGCGGCTGCGTCTTAGGTGGTCCATTCGGAAAGTCCAATTTTGGGCAACTTTTTCGAGCATTTCGGCCGGAATAGCCCGAATTTCTTCGGAAATGTTGTCTTCCAAAGCTGGAATAGTTGCTGGCTTATTTCTGTAGACTTTAGACTTGACGTAGCCCCACAAAAAATAGTCTAAAGGCGTCAAATCGCATGATCTTGGTGGCCAACTTACCGGTCCATTTCTTGAGATGAATTGTTCTCCGAAGTTTTCCCTCAAAATGGCCATAGAATCGCGAGCTGTGTGGCATGTAGCGCCATCTTGTTGAAACCACATGTCAACCAAGTTCAGTTCTTCCATTTTTGGCAACAAAAAGTTTGTTAGCATCGAACGATAGCGATCGCCATTCACCGTAACGTTGCGTCCAACAGCATCTTTGAAAAAATACGGTCCAATGATTCCACCAGCGTACAAACCACACCAAACAGTGCATTTTTCGGGATGCATGGGCAGTTCTTGAACGGCTTCTGGTTGCTCTTCACTCCAAATGCGGCAATTTTGCTTATTTACGTAGCCATTCAACCAGAAATGAGCCTCATCGCTGAACAAAATTTGTCGATAAAAAAGCGGATTTTCTGCCAACTTTTCTAGGGCCCATTCACTGAAAATTCGACGTTGTGGCAGATCGTAAGTCTATTCATGATGAAATGTCAAAGCATACTGAACATCTTTCTCTTTGACACCATGTCTGAAATCCCACGTGATCTGTCAAATACTAATGCATGAAAATCCTAACCTCAAAAGAATCACCCTTTACAAATTATGGGCTTTTATGTGTCGAAAGATCTCGAAAGATACAATTGTATCAAATAATATACAATTATATCAAATTAGATCTGATTAGATGTGTCTCATTTTTGTGATCTGATCAGATCCAATTTCATAGTATTTAGATCTGAACAGATATAACCATTTTTCGGATCTGCTCAGATCTGACCATATCTTGGCTCAGATCTAACCATATCAAATCAGATCCCCCAATTTTTACACGGTTAGCTGATATTTTTTCGGATTTTGTTTTTGTATTTTTTCTCAGACTTCAGAAGATATTGTAGGCCAAATAGCACTTATTTTTGTTAGGCCATTTGGTCACAATTCAAAAATCAAGTTTAAAGGACAAGCTCATAAAGCTTTTGAAGTAATCGAGGTAGGTCCTCAAAATTGCAATTTTTGATGCACGTAAAAACAGAAGAAAAATTAAAGTTTTTAAAATTAGTTTTATTTCGTTAGTGAAAGAGTTAAGAAAAACTATTGAAAAATCACCATATCACTCAATCCATAGGGGAGCTGCCTATAAAAAATTCTCACACTTTCAAAATGTTTAAATTCCAACAATCCTTATGAAAGGATATTACAAAAAAATTATTTGTGTCAATGACAGTTCTTGGTTTTGCAACAAAGTGCTTAAAAATACATTTTTCTTAACCACATGCTAACAAGATGACAAAATAAACTGTTAGAAAAAAATGATTTCAAGATGACAAAACAAACATGTAAGAAATAAGAAAAAATGTCGAAAGTTTGCATCATTGTTAATTCCTAAACACACAGACATACCAAATACATTTAAAGTCTTCCAAAACAAATATGGCAAAATATTTAATCGATTTCTTTAGAAAGAAATAAACTATCTGTCATTTAAACTGATATTATTTCATTGTTATTTTCTTAACGTAAGGTATTGTCCTTTTGAAAGTTCCCAAGTTTCCAACCCAAAGTTTTCTTCTATCCTAATACCATCCCCTATGGTCTATGGTTTTTCAAGTGTCTTAATATTTATAAAAGTCCTAGAGACATGCAACACAGTGTTGGCAACTGAAGAACAACTTGAAACTACTTTCAACACAAATTATAACAACTTTCAACATTTGTTCAAACAATCACTCACTTAAATGTTGTTTTTTTTTTTTTGTGCTCATCTGGAAGAAAAATTTCTCCAGGGGGAGAATACAAATCCATAACAATGTTTCATGGAAAATCTCTGGAATGCAAACATTGCTCTGGGCGCATTAACAAAAGAATGAGGATATCAAAGTCACATAAGGTTGACATCGCTGGCATTATAATTTATTTATTACAATAATTGAGCATTTGATTTGTCAATTCGCAGAATTGTTTTTTTTTTAATATTTTTTATTCTATTCTCTCTGAGGGGATTATACTCCGTGTTCGTTTATAGCCACATATTGTCCCCATTTTTTAAGCACCTAGAAGTCGACATTTTTTCCTAATTTTTACACCACTGAGAACTGGGAGCAACCGTGGGGCAATGGTTAGCATGTCCTCCGTTCCCAAACAGAGACCTACAATCCATCACTGAGTGTATGTTCCACAACCGAGTCCATCGGCTCTACCTTCGAGGCTACAGTGCCCAACCACTGAGAGTTATAAGCCTACAATTCCACCACTGAATTACAGTTTCATTACTGAGATCTTTTGGCTTACATATCAATTAGTAGCCTACATTTCACCATTAAAACTACGGTGCCTCCAGTGCCACTAGTGAGATCAATAGGGCTACAGTAATCTCCAACTAAGACCTGCGGGCCTCCAGTTTTATATATGAGACTTTTGGACCTAAAGATTCCCCACTGAGATCTTCAGCCCTTCACTTTGTAACGTGGTTTTCTTCTTGGGCTGAGGTAGGCCAGTGGCCGTCCAGGGTTACCTTTTAAGGATCCACAAACCTTAAATAATAACACACCACTTTTGTTCTTTTGTGGGTTTTTATTGACTATTCTTGCTGATATACAATACAATTGTGGGTGAGGGCAATGAGTGGGCTGAAGGGGGCGACGACGACTGGAGGGGCTTCGACTATGAAATGTGGGCTGGGCCGGACGATGACGAGGGCTCCTGCTGCGCTGGTGGATGAATGGGCGGTGTTGATGATGTGGTGTCGGTGAATTGACTGGATTCGATGATTTGCGGTGTCGGTCGGTGTCGGAGTGATGCTAACTGGTGATGACGGTGGATAGTACGGGGTTGACGATGGGGTCGGGCCAACGGTGTTCGTGTACGGGGATGACGATGGTGTCGGGCCGATGTTGATCGTGTACGGTGATGACGATGATGTCGGGACGACGGTGTTCGTCTGCGGTGATGACGATGGTACCGGGCCGACGGTGTTCGGGTATGGGGATGACGGTGGCGTCAGGCCGATGGTGTTCTTAGACGGGGATGGCAATTGGATCGGCCAAAGATAGTCGTAGATGTTGCTGGTGTCGGGCCGATGGTGTTCGGGTGCGGGTGGGGCGATTGTATCGGGCCGATGAGGTTCGTAGACCTAGATGTTGTCAGGTTGATGGTGTTCGTGCACGGTGACGACGATTGGGTAGGGCCGATGATGATGGTGACGGCCGGTGGTGCTCGTGTCGGTTCCTGTAACGAAAAGAGAGACAGGGGAAAGGGTTCGACTATACTAACACTTGATGGATGTGAACGAATCACGTGAGCGGGCGAACCGCGTAAGCATCCGAACTGCGTAAGCGATCTAATCGCGTAAGCAAACGAATCGCGTAAGCGGACGAACCGCGTAAGCAAACGAATCGCGTAAGCGGAAGAAACGCGTTGGGGGGAGGTGTTAGTATAGCTTTTAGAGGGGGAAAGGAAAGGATAGGAGGAAGGTAGTCGGGAGTTCTATTCTACTACAGGCTTCGGATGCGAACGAATCGCGTAAGCGGACGAACCGCGTTAGAATGAATCGTCTGTTGCTATCGGAAGTTCGGCAGCGGTCGTTACCACTCGCTTTACTGTTCGTCTAGCTTCGGTTGATTCACACCATTGTCCCGACAAACCCACACTCTTAAGTCGGCCGAGACACCAACCCAATGAGAATTACCAACGTGTAATCTCTAAAACGTGGGGTGATGAAAGTAGGTTTCCATTCGTACCACTTGTACCACACGCAAGCGGACGAACCGCGTAAGCGAACGAATCGCGTAAGCGGACGAACCGCGTTGGGGGGGAGGTGTTAGTACAGCTTTTAGAGGGGGAAAGGAAAGGATAGGAGGAAGGTAGTCGGGAGTTCTATTCTACTACAGGCTTCGAATGCGAACGAATCGCGTAAGCGGACGAACCGCGGTAGGATGAACCGTCTGTTGCTATCGGAAGTTCGGCAGCGGTCGTTGCCACTCGCTTTACTGTTCGTCTAGCTTCGGTTGATTCACACCATTGTCCCGACAAACCCACACTCTTATGTCGGCCGAGACACCAACCCAATGAGAATTTCCAACGTGTAATCTCTAAAACGTGGGGTGATGAAAGTAGGTTTCCCTTCGTACCACTTGTACCACAAGCAAGAAAATGACCACAGGTTCCATGGGTACTGTGGCGCACAGCAACCAAGTGGGTACAGTGGTACAAAGAGAAGAAGTGGAATTAACTAAGTTCTACATAAGAAGAATATGTAGGAGCAATTGGCTCGTTGCAACTTTTCGGTTGAGACCTACGGGCGTATAGTCCCACCATTGAGACTTTGAGTGTATCTTCCACCTCAGAGACCTTCGGTTCTACAGAGATTTTCGGTTTAGAGTTCCATCACTGATATCTTTGGGGCTACAAGGTTCCACCACTGAGACCTACAAGCATAGAATTAGATCTTTGCCGCTACGGTGTACCACCACTGAGATCTTCGGGGATACGGTTTCACCATATAGACTTTCAGAGCTGTCTTGTTCCACCACGGAGAAACACGGCTGTAAATTTTTCCAATTGAGATCTTTGGACCTATAGTTTCCAACTGCGTGTGTTCGCTCCACCACAGAGACCTTCAGAACTTGGGTTCCACCAAGACTATCGGGTCTATAGTTTTCCCACTGAGACCTTTGCGGTTAAAATTTCACCACTCAGATATACGGGGCTAGAAAGATTCACCACTCAGGCCTAGGTTAAGTTAGGTATAGTGGCATCCCGATATTATAGGCTCACTTAGACTATTCAATCCATTCCATTTCTCACTGTGAGCTGGCCGATTCTATGTTTATATCAATGAAAAGAGATCGCCTTCTTATGGCCGAGCCCAACGGTTCTCCACAAGCTTTGAAACACTCAGGAATGTCAACAGCGTTACTGAGAGGGGATAATACAACGCTGAAAACCGAACCCCTTCCGGATACTTAAACTTTACCTTAAAGATACAATTATCCCGACTGAGACTTCCGGGCCTTCAGTTCCACTGAAATTTGCATCACTGAGACTTTCGGGACTACATTCCACCACTACAATTCACCATCAGGGGTACAGTTTCACCACTTAAAGCTTCGGGTTTACAGTGCTCCCATATTGAGACCTTCGGTCGTATATTCCCGTACAAAGACCTTTTCCCACCACGGAGACCGTAACGTAGTAAAATAAACTCATGTGGCTGCAAAACTCGAAAGTCGACTTTTTGTCAAACCAAAATGGAAGTCGAAATTTAGTAATATTCAATATCATAATGGGCTGAATAGTCTAAATGAGCCTAAAACATCGGGCTGCAACTATATCTAACCTTTACCTAATATCCAATTTCCACTAATCGACTTTTTTGCAATTTGAAATATATCGAAACCAACCCGATCGGATTGTTACAAAACCTTGGAATTAGAAATTTCTCACTCTATTCAAAAATTGTTTTCATTAAATTTCAAACTGTGGCAATCATTAAAAATATATCAATGCGAAAAGTGAAATCTAACTTTACATAGATTTCAACTTTAAATTGGGAATACATACATTTTTGTTTAAATGTGGTTACAGTGAAATTGTATTAAATTGCAATCAATAAAACTATATAACACCAACAAACTTGAATAAAATATAAGTTTTATTTAAAAACATAACCGCACCGTGATATATTTATTTTCAAATATAAATACCGGATTAATATTTATTGTGTACTATATTGTCCTTGCGTTGGTTTGGGTTGGGGGGATAGGTGAGGCAATGTGGTAAAAAGTGATTTTGTTATTGAATAATAAATAATTGGATTTAAATGTTCAAATGGTTATACAACACAAATGAAAAGAATGCATGTAATTTTATTTTTAATTATACAATGAAAATAAGCTCTTTTAAAAAATTAATACGAGCGACATATTTTCGTAAGTCCCTGTAAATAAAGAACAAAAATATACAGACGACTGTTCGGCCGGACTGAATCTTAAATATCCCTCACCATGGAACTCATACAATTATTTTCTTTGAAAACATCTCTTCGTAATGGATTTTATCTATAACATCGCGAATTTGACTGCATTTATATAAATGGTTCAAATTCGGTTAATATTGGATCTGTAATAAATTGTAGATAATTAGACCATGTCCCTAATTACCTACAATTTGAATTACATGGAATATATAGATCTTCGTAAAGATAATCGGTTCAAATGGCACGGTTTCCGAAGTTCAAAATCATCAAAGATTTTAGATTTGAAGGGAGTCTTCAATTTCTGTCTATGTATTCAAGAAAATAGAATAAAAATATCACCTTTCATTGGATTTTAGATCTAAATTCTGAAGATTTATACAGTGGTTGGTCATGGCTCGAAATGGATAATAATAATATAATATATAATAAGCCCCCATTTAACTAAAATAAACCAAATACTAAAGATATTTAGTTCCATTTGTATGACCAAAATAAATTGCAGGTATATCAGTCACAAATTAATCGGAAGATTGGTCTATAAAAGAGTTCTACCGAAATATTGATGGATATAAATTATCCTTTTGAATATAGAATACATCAAGATTAACAAAAAATTGCAGCTTACATGCCCTCAAAATGGAAGACTAAACTTGGTATAGCTCTTTACTACTTTAAAATATTGGTTTATATGGGGAATGTATCAAGACCTAGACCCATATATATCAAATATACCACAGCTCTTTATGGACCAAAAATACTTTTGGATTTCAAATTTCATGAAAATCGGATGAAAACTTTGGCTTTCATGCCTTCAAAAAATCCCACCAAGAGGTCGGTCTATATGGGAGCTATATCAAATATGGACCAATTTATACCACAGCTCTTTATATAATCGATCTTAATCAAATTTGATAA
The DNA here is from genome assembly GCF_050003625.1 of Haematobia irritans. Lineage (NCBI taxonomy): Eukaryota > Metazoa > Arthropoda > Insecta > Diptera > Muscidae > Haematobia > Haematobia irritans. Next base: position 151,323,833 of record NC_134399.1, read on the forward strand.
ATCTTGCGATTTCCAGGTATGGTGGTATAGTTTGGCAGAATTAGTGATGTTTTGGTAGATTTTGCAAGATATTCCTCACCACCTAAGAGGTACTTCACAAATTTTATATAGAAATACAATTTTGACAACATCTACTAGAACAATAAAATGTTGACAAATATTTCTATAGAAATAAATTTTTGAACAAAATTTTCTTTAGAAAAAAATTTTTGACAAAATTTTCTATAGCAATAAAATTGTGACAAAATGTTCTATAGAAATAAAATTTTCACAAAATTTTCTATAGAAATAAAATATTGACAAAATTTTCTAATGAAATAAAATTTTGATAAAATTTTCTATAGAAATAAAATTTTGAAAAACTTTCTAAAGAAATGAAATTGTGACAAAATTTTCTATAGAAATAAACTCTTATCAAAATTTTCTATAGAAACAAAAATTTTCCATAGAAATAAAATTTTAACAAAATTTTCTATAGAAACAAAATTTTGACAAAAATTTCTATAAAAATAGCATTTTGACAAAACTTTCTATAGCAATAAAGTTTTGAGAAAAATTTCTATAGAATTAAAATTTTGACAAAAATTTTCTGAAAAAATAGCATTTTGACAAAACTTTCTGTAGCAATAAAGTTTTGGGAAAATTTTCTATAAAAATAAAATTTTGAAAAAATTTTCTATAGAAATAAAATTTTGACAAAATTTTCTATAGAAATAAAATTTTGATAAAATCTTCTATTGGAATAAAATGTCGACAAAATTGTCTATAGAAATAAAATTGTGAAAAAATTTTCTATAGAAATAAAATTGTGACAAAATTTTCTATAGAAATACAATTTTGACAAAATTTTATATAGAAATACAATTCTGACAAAATTTTCTATAGAACTAAAATTTTGAAAATTTTTCTAACGAAATAAAATTGTGACAAAAGTTTCTATAGAAATAACCTCTTATCAAAATTTTCTAGTGAAATAAAATCCAATAGAAACAAAGTTTTCTATAGAAATAAAATTTTGACAAAATGTTCTATAGAAATAAAATTTTGACAAAATTTTCTATAGAAATAAAATTTTGACAAAAATTGCTATAGAAATAGCATTTTGACAAAACTTTCTATAGCAATAAAGTTTTGAGAAAATTTTCTATAGAAATAAAATCTTGACAAAATTTTCTATAGAAATAAAATTTTTAAAAAATTATCTATAGAAATAAAATTTTGACAAAATCTTCTATAGAAATAAAATTTTGATAAAATTTTCTATTGGAATAAAATGTCGACAAAATTTTCTACAGAAATAAAATTTTTACAAAATTTTATAAAGGAATACATTTTTGATAGAATATTTATGGAAATAAAATTTTTATAAGATATTTCATAGAAATAAAATTTAAATAACATTTTCTGTAGAAATAAAATCTCAACAAAATTTTCTATAGAAATAATATTTTATAGAAAAACAATTTTGACAAAATTTTCTATAGAAATAAAATTTTGAAAATTTTGACAAAAGTTTCTATAGAAATAAACTCTTATCAAAATTTTCTATAGAAACAAAATTTTGACAAAATTTTCTATAGAAATAAAATTTTGACAAAAATTTCTATAGGAATAGCATTTTGACAAAACTTTCTATAGCAATAAAGTTTTGAGAAAATTTTCTATAGAAATAACATTTTGACAAAATTTTCTATAGAAATAAAATTTTGACAAAAATTTCTATAGAAATAGCATTTTGACAAAATTTTCAATAGAAATAAAATTTTGAAAAAATTTTCATAGAAATAAAATTTTGACAAAATTTTCTATAGAAATAAAATTTTAATAAAATTTTCTATTGGAATAAAATGTCGACAAAATTTGCTATAGAAATAAAATTTTGACAAAATTTAGTAGAGGAATAAATTTTTGATAGGATATTTATACAAATAACATTTTGATAAGATATTTCATAGAAATAAAATTTAGATAACATTTTCTGTAGAAATAAAATCTTAACAAAATTTTCTATAGAAATAATATTTTATAGAAATACAATTTGGACAAAATTTTCTATAGAAATAAAATTTTGACAAAATTTCTATAGAAATAAAATTTTGACAAAATTTTCTATAGAAATAAAATTTTGACAAAATTTTCTATAGAAATAAGATTTTGATAAAATTTTCTATTGGAATAAAATTTTGACAAAATTTTCTATAGAAATAAAATTTTGACAAAATTTTCTATATAAACAAAATTTTAACAAAATTTTCTATAGAAATAAAACTTTAACAAAATTTTCTATAGAAATAAAACTTTCACAAAATTATCTAACATAAAGAAGCCAACTGCACTTAGGTTGGGTTAGGTTAGGTTAGGTTAGGTGGCAGCGCGATGTATCGATGTATCGATGTATTCAGTCCATTGTGATACCACATTGGTGAGTGCTGCCCAATTCCATGTTAAGCTCAATGACAAGAGACCTCCTTTTTATAGCCGCGTCCGAACAGCGTTCCACATTGCAGCGAAACCACTTCGAGAAGCTTTGAAACCCTCAGAAATGTCACCAGCATTACTGAGGTGGGATAATCCACAGCTGAAAAACTTTGGTGTTCGGTCGAAGCAGGAATCGAACCCACGACCTTATGTATGCAAGGCGGGCATGCTAACCATTGCACCACGGTGGCTCCCCAACTGCTCCTAAATCGATGATTTGGAGGTGGCAAAGGAAAAGAGAAATATTTGTACAAAGATTTATTTCGGAAAAACGCCCACTATCATAAACCTTTTTTCGGAAGGTTTTCAAAGAGAAATGTTTGTACAAAGATTTATTTCGGCAAAAGCCCACTATCATAAACCTTTTTTCTGAAGGTTCAAGTGTGGTTCACTTTGGGTTTGGTGAACTACCAGAATTTGCTCTGATAATTGGTTGATAGTTTTGCTGCAAGTAGGGGATGCTGATGAGGAATGTGGTAATTCCGAAACATGCGTCCATTCCAACCAGCTTGCAGTCTATAGGGCTTTACCCAAATAAATTTGATAAACATTATTTTCCACTGTTGGTTAAGCTACTGTTGTAGTTTAGTCAACGCAATGGTTTTTAAGCTGAGATCAAAACAACAAATATGAAATAAAATTTTCCAAACATTTTCTTTAGAAATACAATATTTAAAAAATTGTTCTATAGAAAAAAATTAACAAAATTTTCTATAAATATAAAATTTGGTAAAATTTTTTATAGAAATAAAATTATTTCAACATATTCTATAGAAATAAAATTTTGGCAAAATTATCGTTAGAAATTAAATTTTGACAAAATTTTCTCTGGGAATAAAATTTTGACAAAATTTTCTCTGGGAATACAATTTTGACAAAATTTTCCATAGAAATAAAATTTTGACAAAATTTTCTATAGAAATTAAATTTTGAAAATATTTCTCAAGGAATAAAATTTTGAAAAATTTTCTCGAGGCATAAAATTTTGATAAGATGTTTATAGAAATAAAATTTTGATAAAATTTTCTGTAGAAATAAAATTTTGACAAAATTTTCTATGGAAATAAAATTTAGAAAAATAATATTTGACAACATAGAGGAATACATTTTTGATAGGATATTTATAGAAATAAAATTTTGATAACATTTTCTGTAGAAATAAAATCTTGACAAAATTTTCTATAGAAATAAAATTTTCTATAGAAATAAAACTTTCATAAAATTATCTAAAGAAATAAAATTTTCAAAACATCTTCCTTAATAATACACAAAAAAATTTCATATTTAAAAAATTTTCTATAGAAAAAAATTTACAAAATTTTCTATAAAAATAAAATTTGGTAAAATTTTTTATAGAAATAAAATTTTGACAAAATTATCTTTAGAAATTAAATAATCACAAAATTTTCTATGAAAATAAAATTTTGACAAAATTTTCTCTGGAATACAATTTTGACAAAATCTTCTATAGAAATAAAATTTTCATTCGTTTTATTTGTTATTGTTGGTTTTTCTTCAACCATTATTGTTGTTTTTGATTTCAGCTTAAAACCATGTATTGACAAAACTACAAGTGTAGCTTAACCAACAGAGGGAAAGTATGCTTGTCAAATTTATTTGGGCAAAGCCCTATAGACTGCAAGATGGTTGGATGTACAGCTGTGTCGGAATTACCACATTCCTCATCAGCATCCTGTACTTGCAGCAAAATTATCAACAAATTGTCAGAATAAATTCGGGTAATTCACTCAACCCAAAGTGAACTACACTTGAACCATCCGAAAAAAGGTTTGATAGTCGGCTACTGCCTAAGCAAATTTGCAAGCATATCTCTTTTCCTTTGCCAAACTCAAATCATCGATTTCTATGTAGTTGGCTGGGTTTGTTTTTGAGCGTGCTTACTCTCTTCAATCATTATTGTTGTTTTTGATTTCAGCTTAAAACCATGCATTGACTAAATTTACAAGTGTAGCTTAACCAACGAGGAAAAGTATGTTTGTCAAATTTATTTGGGCAATGCCAAAGGAATAAAATTTTGAAAAATTTTCTCGAGGAATACAATTTTGATAAGATATTCATAGAAATAAAATTTTGATAAAATTTTTTGTACAGATAAAATTTTGATAAAATTTTATCTAGAAATAAAATTTTACAAAATTTTTGATAGAAATAAATTTTCGTCAATTTCTTCTATAATATATATTCTTCTATAATATATATTTTATTTTATATCGATATTTCGATGTGTTACAAACAGAATGACAAACATAATATACCCCATCACTATCCTATAGTGTTGGGTATAGAAAAGGACAATTTAATTATGTATAGCTGTTTTACAATTCCATTATCTTCGAAAGAAAAAATCTTACAGGCCATGGTGTCTTTTTGTAGAAAGTTAAAGTTACGTTTTTTTTTTGGAAATTATTGTCTTTGTTAAATCATCAACTGAATAAAAATATCCTACTCAGTAAGAAAAATGTCAAGGAAACCAATCCTTGGCATTGAAATGGGTATTATTCCAAGATAATTTAAGTTGTTCTTTATTATAGACTTGATGATAGTCACTTATACGATTCCCTAGGTCTTGAGTTAACTTTGAAAGGATTTGTTTTTTGTTTTCTTACTTTTTTGTTTTTAAATAAGTTTTAAATAAGAATTACTATGGTTTTGGTTTTGACCTTTAATGTCTTTTTTTTCTTTCCTTCTTTTTCTCGAACTCCAGTTACCCGTTTATTAAAGTAGATGAAATCATATTGATTGCGGTGCCAATTTACTTGTTACATACTTGTGTTCCCAACATTTATGAATGAAGGTAAGATGACCATATTTAATTCCATTGAAATTCTTTTTTAGTTTTTTCTTCCTGGTTTGCCAACTATTTTTTTCTCTCCATTGTCCTAGACGTTTAATTAAAAAATGGAAATTGCAAAATCAAACTTTTAACGGAATAGTGAATGATGGCATTTCAGTTATTCAAATTTTAAGCAAATAATTGAAAGGGATTTTAAAATAATTTTTGTCCTGAAAGCATTTTTTTTTTTGAGCGAATTAATTTCGAATTTAATAGCAAGCGAAATTCAGTAAAACTCAGTAACAATTCTTTGAAAGCAATTGGAAACTACTAGGAAGAAAATTGTCGAAATGGGAATTTGCACTAATCGGCTTTTAAATATTTTAAAAATTAAGTCTAATCAACTTGAAATTCGACCAAACGAGTTTCGAATAATCATAATCGACTAAACAAACTTCAACGAAAAAGGGAGTTCTTTTCATTTAATTCGCTTTACCCATATTTTTAACACTAATCTTAATTGTTTTTGTTTCAAATGGTAAAAGAGAATTAATAAAATGGTACAAATTATTTATATTAAGACGAAGAACAAATGTTAAATCTCTTCTAGAAAAATTGCTAATTTTTGACAATATTTGAGGTCAAACATTTCAGACAAGCGTTAGAATGCATAAACAATCATAAACAAGTATATACGGCCGTAAGTTCGGCCAGGCCGAATCTTATGTACCCTCCACCATGGAATGCGTAGAAACTTCTACTAAAGGCGGTCATCCACAATTAAATTACTTGGGTTGCGGCCGATGGTAAGCCATCTTAAAACTTCTTAACATCATCTTCTAAATTTTAAGTTAGTCCATGCGGGATATATAGTAGACCAAAGAAAGGCGAATTAAATACATATACATTCAGTTCTTAGCCGATATATATATATATAGGGAAGAACTAATTACAAACCGATATGAACCTTTGTGCTGTAATTATAGAGCCAGAGTTGTAATGTGGAAGTCGCTTTTATGGGGGCTACATACAATTATGAACACGAGTCAATCAAAATGGCAGATTTTTTAGAGTTAGGTAGATTGGTAGATTTTTTAATATTTTGGAAGATATTGCAAAATATTCCTCTCCAACTATGAAATGCTTCATAAATTTTCTATAGAAATAAATTTGTGACAAAATTTTCTATAGACATTATATTTTGACAAAATTTCCTAAAGACATTAAATGTTGACAACATTTTTTATAAAAATAAAATTTTGACAAAATTTTCTATAGAAAAATAAAATTTTGACAAAATTTTCTATGCCAATAAAATCATGGGGATTGGTTTATTTGGGAGCTATATATAATATAGGTCGATACGGACCAATTTTGGCATGGTTGCTATCGGCCATACACTAGCGAAATCTACCAAATTTCAGCCGGACCGGATGAAATTTGCTTCTCTTAGAGGCTCCACAGGCCAAATCTGGGGATCGGTTTATATGGGGGCTATAACAGGTTGGCTGATAAGTCCCCGGTCTGACACATAGATGGCGTCGCTAGTATTAAATTCATATTATTTTTATATAGTACCAACCTTCAAATGATTCGTTTCAAAATTTGACGTCTGTAAGTCAATTAGTTTGTGAGATAGAGAGTCTTTTGTGAAGCAACTTTTGTTATTGTGAAAAAATGGAAAAAAGGAATTTCGTGTTTTGATAAAATACTGTTTTGTGAGGGGAAAAATACGGTGGAAGCAAAAACTTGGCTTGACATTTATTTTCCGGACTCTGCTCCAGGGAAATCAACAATAATTGATTGGTACGCAAAATCCAAGCGTGGTGAAATGAGCACGGAGGACAGTGAACGCAGTGGACGCCCGAAAGAGGTGGTTACCGACGAAAACATCAAAAAAATCCACAAAATGATTTTGAATGACCATAAAATGAAGTTGATCGAGATAGCATAGACCTTAAAGATATCAAAGGAACGTGTTGGTCATATCATTCATCAATATTTGGATATGCGGAAGCTCTGTGCAAAATGCGTGCCGCGCGAGCTCACATTTGACCAAAAACAACAACGTGTTGATGGTTCTGAGCGGTGTTTGCAGCTGTTAACTCGTAATACACCCCAGTTTTTCCGTCGATATGTGACAATGGATGAAACATGGCTACATCACTACACTCCTTAGTCCAATCGACAGTCGGCTGAGTGGACAGAGACCGGTAAACCGTCTCCGAAGCGTGGAAAGACGCAAAAGTCCGCTGGCAAAGTAATGGTCTCTGTTTTTTGGGATACGCATGGAATAATTTTTATCGATTATCTTGAGAAGGGAAAAACCATCAACAGTGATATATGGCGTTATTGGAGCGTTTGAAGGTGGAAATCGCGGCAAAACGGCCCCATATGAAGAAGAGAAAAGTGTTGTTCCACCAAGACAACGCACCGTGCCACAAGTCAGTGAAAACGATGGCAAAAATTCATGAATTGGGCTTCGAATTGCTTCCCCACCCACTGTATTCTCCAGATCTAGGCCCCAGTGACTTTTTCTTGTTCTCAGACCTCAAAAGGATGCTCGCAGGGAAAAAATTTGGTTGCAATGAAAAGGTGGTCGCCGAAACCAAAATGGTATCAAAAAATTGGAAGGTTTATAATGACCTTTTGTATCGCTCTTGAAGGGAACTATGTGGAATAATAAAAACGAAATTTGACAAAAAATGTGTTTGTCTTTGTTAGACTGTTATATAATTATGGACCGATGTGGACCAATTTTTGCATGGTTGTTAGAGACCATATACCAATATCGTGTACCAAATTTCAGCCAGATAGGATGAAATATGCTTCTCTTAGAGGCTTCGCAAGCCAAATCTGGGGGTCCGTTTATATGGGGGCTATACATAAAAGTGAACCGATATGGCCCATTTGCAATACCATCCGACCTACATCAATAAAAACTACGTGTGCCAAATTTCAAGTCGATACCTTGTTTCATTCGGAAGTTAGCGTGATTTCAACAAACGGACGGACGGACATGCTTAGATCGATTCGGAATTTCACCACGACCCAGAATATATGCAAATTCAGTGCAACGACTGTTGAAATGGTGGATATCTGTCCTATGAAAAGCCCATGTGAATTTCATCACTGCTGCGCCATTTTTGCACCACTTCCGCACCCAAGAAGAACATTTTCACTACTTTTTTAGCGACGCTTTTCTTTTGGTGGGTATATTAAAGAAACCCAAAAGCGACGAACCTACCCAGCAAAAAGGTTGGGAGCTTTGCTAACAGCACAACACTTCGAAAAAATTTCTCCCAAAGATCTTCTTTATTTTAACTGCGCAGTTCTTTTAATTCAGTTAAAAAAATGCTAAATGCGCTAATTTTGTACCTCTTCCGATTTGTTTGCTGGGTACATATGGGAATGTCCACAGATAGACTACGCCAATAAATTAAATCTAAATACAACCATACTTCACCAAATCTTTGCTGCAAATATTTAAAAAAAAGAAACTTCCATTTATCTACGTGCTACATTCTTAGCCGATTTCTTTTATGTGGCTAATTTGTATTCCTACATTGAATGAATAACCAATATCGCTGTTAGAAAAACCCCCTACGATATTCTCTATGTTTCTTACAAATACATGAAATCTACTCGAAAAGAAACATACAATTGTCTATTGAAATGATGTCGTGTGGAAGTATTTTAAGCCATTTCTCAAAACAAGAAGAACAAAAAAACAACATTGAAATGTCTTTTTTCCATCTTAGTATTCAAGCAGTTGTATGAACTATTTTCAGTATTATTCTCTCCATTTGGCAAACAATTTGCATGAAAAATGTGCAGCTTGCATTTCGATGACCACTCGACTTCAACAGCGTTGGTTTATCTCTGTAGGATGTTGAGAAAAATAGAAACGGTCAGACAAAAATTCAGCTACAGATACATGAGACCAATGAAATTAAAGACATGGTAAAGCATGAACATCAAATTGGGTCAAGAGCAGAATTTAACGATGATTCGAAGCAAAATTAATTCATAAATTGTCACAGCGGAAAATAAAACACTTCTGGTTGAGTTTTATTTCTAGTTTCTTCTTAAAGAGAATCGTTTATATCACTATTCAAGAAATGAGAAGAAATTTATTAAGAGATACCATAAGAGATACCAGGGTATAATAACTTTGATATGCCAAAAAATGTGCCTACTAGAAATATTGATTTTAGACCCCATAAAAATATACTAATTTAGCCCTTGGTGTCCGTCCGTCCTGCTTAAGACCCTGCAGTAGCTTAACCAAGAGAGGAAAAGTATGCTTGCCAAATTTATTTGGGCAAAGCCCTATAGACTGCAAGATGGTTGGATGTACAGCTGTTTCGGAATTACCACATTGTAGTTTAGTCAATGCATGGTTTTAAGCACAAAAAAAAAACAACAAAAATTTTTTTTCAACATTTTATTTCTATACAAACTTTTTTCAAATTTTTACTACTACAGAAAATGTTGTCAAAATTTTATTCCTATAGAAAATTTTCTCAAAATTGTATTTCTATAGAAAATTTTCTCACAATTCTATTTCTATAAAAAATATTGTCAAAATTTTATTTCAATAGAAAATGTTATCAAACTTTAATTTCTATAGAAAATTTTGGGAAAACTTTATTTCTATCGAAAATTTTGGGAAAATTTTATTTCTATAGAAAATTTTGGGAAAATTTTATTTCTATAGAAAATTTTGTCAACATTTTATTTCTATAGAAAATTTTGTCAAAGTTTTATTTCTACAAAAAAAATTTTCAGAATTTCATTTGTATAAAAAAATTTAAAAAAATTTATTTCTATAGAAAATTTTCTCAAAATTTTATGTCTATAGAAAATTTTCTCAAAATTTTATTTCTATAAAAAATTTTGTCAAAATATTATTTCTATAGAAAATTTTCTCAAAATTTTATTTCAATAGAAAAATTTATGTCTATAGACCTCATAAAGTATATATTGTGGGTCGTGGTGAAATTCTGAATCGATCTGATCACGTTCGTCCGTCTGTTGAAATCACGCTAACTTCCGAACGAAACAAGCGATCGACTTGAAACTTGGCACAAGTAGTTGTTATTGATGTAGGATGGTATTGCAAATGGGCCATATCGGTCCACTTTTACATATAGCCCCCATATAAACGGACCCCCAAATTTGGCTTACGGAGCCTCTAAGAGAAACAAATTTCATCCGATCCGGCTGAATTTTGGTACATGGTGTTAGTATAGGGTCTCTAATAAGCATGCAAAAATAGGTCCACATCGATCTATAATTATATATAGCCCCCATATAAACCGATTCCCCGATTTGGCTTGCGGAGCCTCTAGGAGAAGCAAATTTCATCCGATCAGGCTGAAATTTGGTACATGGTGTTAGTATATGGTCTCTAACAACCATGCAAAAATTGGTCCACATCGGTCCATAATTATATATAGCCCCCACATAAACCGATCCCCCGATTTGGCTTGCGGAGCCTCTAAGAGAAGCAAATTTCATTCGATACGGCTGAAATTTGGTACATGGTGTTAGTATAGGGTCTCTAATAAGCATGCAAAAATAGGTCCACATCGATCTATAATTATATATAGCCCCCATATAAACCGATTCCCCGATTTGGCTTGCGGAGCCTCTAGGAGAAGCAAATTTCATCCGATCAGGCTGAAATTTGGTACATGGTGTTAGTATATGGTATCTAATGACCATGCAAAAAATGGTCCACATCGGTCCATAATTATATATAGCCCCCATATAAACCGATCACCAGATTTGACCTCCGGAGCCTCTTGGAAGACCAAAATTCATTTGATTCAGTTGAAATTTGGTACGTGGTGTTAATATATGGCATCAAACACCCATGCAAAAATTGGTCGAAATCGGCCCATAATTATATATAGCCCCAATATAAACCGATCCCCAGATTTGACCTCCGGAGCCCCTTGGAAGAGCAAAATTCATCCGATTCGGTTGAAATTTGGTACGTGATGTTAGTATATGGTATCCAACAACCATGCAGGAATTGGTCCATATCAGTCCATAATTATATATAGCCCCCATATAAACCGATCCCCAGATTTGACCTCCGTTGCCTTTTGGAGAAGCAAAATTTATCCGATCTGGTTGAAATTTGGTACGTGGTGGTAGTATATGATATTTTACAACCATGCCAAAAGTGGTCTATATCAGGCCATAATCATGTATAGCCCCTATATAAACCGATCCCGAGATTTGGTTTGGAGCCACTTGGAGGAGCAAATTTCATCCGAGTCTGTTGAAATTTGGTACATTGTGCTAGTATATGGCCGTTAACAAACATGCCTAACTAGGTCCATATCGGTCTATAGTTATATATAGCGCTCAGATAAATCGATCCCCAATCACACAAAAATTAGTCCATATCAAGTTCATAATTGTATATAGCAGGGCTGTGGAGCAGGAGTCGGAGTCTGAAGATTTTGCTGGAGTCGGAGTCGTAAAAATTTTGCTCGACTCCGATTCCGGCTAAACCAAATTTTTTAAAATACTTCACATTTTTGTAACTAAGCAAGTTTTTACGCAAATTAGTTTCCATTTCCATGTAAATGAAAATCAACTTCCAATTACGGCTATATTTTCATGTTTCCTAGATTGTTAGACAAGCTGATGGGCTGGATCGATCCATTTTAATGCCGATATCAATTTATATGAAATATTTCGAACAATCGAAATTATTTTTTTTTTAATTTTATTTTAAGGCCATATACATATGTGGAATATTGACAGAAAATTTTTTCAAAGGAGTTTTTTATAGAAAATTTTGTCAAAATGTTATTTCTAGCAAGAATTTTGTCAAAATTTTATTTCTAAAGCAAATTTTGTAAAAATTTTATTTCTATAAAACACTTACTCAAAATTTTATTACTATAGAAATATAGAATGGAATGGTGACGGGGGAATAATAAGTTTGTCATTCCGTTTGTAACACATCGAAATATCGATTTCCGACTATATAAAGTATATATATTCTTGATCAGGGAGAAATTCTAAGACGATATAACGATGTCCGTCTGTCCGTCTGTCTGTCTGTCTGTCTGTTGTAATCACGCTACAGTCTTCAATAATGAAGCAATCGTGCTGAAATTTTGCACAAACTCGTCTTTTGTCTGCAGGCAGGTCAAGTTCGAAGATGGGCTATATCGGTCCAGGTTTGATATAGTCCCCATATAAACCGACCTCCCGATGTGGGGTCTTGGGCTTATAGAATCGTAGTTTTTATCCAATTTGCCTGAAATTTGAAATCTAGAGGTATTTTATGACCATAAAGAGGTGTGCCAAAAATGGTGAGTATCGGTCCATGTTTTGGTATAGCCCCCATATAGACCGATCTCCCGATTTTACTTCTTGGGCTTATATAAACCGCAGTTTTTATTCAATTTACCTGAAATTGGAAATCTTTGAGGTATTGTAGGACCACATATACGTGTGCCAAAAATTGTGAGTATCGGTCCATATTTTGGTAGAGCCCCCATATAGACCGATCTCCCGATTTTACTTCTTGGGCTTATTGAAACCGCAGTTTTTACTCAATTTACCTGAAATTGGAAATCTAGAGGTATTGCAGGACCACAAATACGTGTGCCAAAAATTGTGAGTATCGGTCCATGTTTTGGTATGGTCCCCATATAAAACGATCTCCCGATTTGGGGTCTTGGGCTTATAGAAACCGTAGTTTTTATCCAATTTGTCTGAAATTGGAAATCTAGAGGTATTTTAAGATCATAAAGAGGTGTGCCGAAAATGGTGAGTATCGGTCCATATTTTGGTATAGCTCCCATATAGACCGATTTCCCGATTTTACTTCTTGGGCTTCTAGAATCCGAAGTTTTTATCCTATTTGCCTGAAATTGGAAATCTAGAGGTATTTTCGGGTCATAAAGAGGTGTGCCGAAAACGGTGAGTATCGGTCCATATTTTAGTATAGCCCCAAAAAGAACGATCTCCCGGTTTAACTCCTTGGATTTCTAGAAACCGTAGTTTTTATCTGATATGCCTGAAATTGTAAATATTCTGGTAGTTTAGGGTCACAAGAACGTGTATCGGATTAAGTTTTTATCGGCTCATTTGGTAATGCCTCCATATAGACCGACTTCACTTCTTGAGGGTGTAGAAGGCGCACTGATCATAAAAATTGCTTGAAACTCAATGTAAAATTTCCAAATTTTACTTCTACAGATTTCAAATCAAGACGTTATTCTATAATTTTCTTGCACACTTACACGAGATGTTAATGATTACTATAAAACTCAAAAAAAAAAATGGTTCTTATAAATCCATAATCTGATATAGTCCTCATAGGTGAAATCTTTAAATTTATCTTCGGGAAGTGTCCTCAAGCCCTCCTGAAATTTCAAAGGAAACCCTAACATTTGGTTCATGGTGGTGGGTATTTAAGATTCGGCCCGGCCGAACTTAGTGCTGTATATACTTGTTTTCTATAGAAAATTCAGTCAAAATTTTGATTCATAATTTTATTTTTATAAAAATTAAAGTCAAAATTTTATTTCTATAGAAAATTTTGCCAAAATTTTATAGTAATAGATTTTTTTATTAGAAAATTTGGTCAAAATTTTATTTCTATAGAAAATTTGGTCAAAATTTTATTTCTATTGAAAATTTTGTCAAAATTTTGTTTCTGTAGAATATTTTGCAGAATTTTATTTACTACACAAAAAATTGTCTAAAATTGTATTTTTATTGATAATTTTTTCAAAATTTTATTTGTATAAGAAAAAATTGTCACATTTTATTTCTATAGCAAGTTTTCTCAATTTTTTTTTACTGATGCTCACTGATACTCACTGCTATAAAAAATGTATTCAAAATTTTATTACTATAGAAATATTTTTTTCTATATAAAATTTAGTCAAAATTTTATTTCTATAGAAAATTTTGTCAAAATTTTGTTTCTATAGAATATTTTGCAAAATTTTATTTCTAAAGAAAATTTTGCAAAATTTTGTTTGCTACAAAATTTTTTTTTATTGTATTTCTATTGATAATTTTTTTAAACTTTTATTTCTATAAAACATTTTGCAAAATTTTATTTCTATAAAAATTTTATTCAAAATTTTATTTCTATATATTTGTCCAAAATTTGAGTCTTATTTGAGATTTTATCAAAATGTAGATCTAAATACAAAGTTGTGCAGAGTATATTATAATCGGTCCACCCGACTTTAGACTTTCCTTGCATTTTTATTTTTTGTTGAAATTGTGTTACGTCCCATAACGTTAGATTTAAATTTTAAGTACATAGATTTTGTAGAGGTATATACAATTTTGTCTAAATCGATATAAACCTTTATATAGCTCGCAACAAATTTAAAGGATTTGAGATAGTATCAATAATTTTGGTCCACAAATTGGCATCTAATGTGAAATTAAGACCTCTTCTTTGCACCCATAAATAAATACGATACTTTATATCGATCCACTTACGGTACCCCCACAATAGAACTACAAATTAGTGGTATTAAAATGAGATTTAGTTATATTACCCGGAGTCGACTCCGGAGTCGCAGTCGAGCTGATGAAAAATGCTGGAGTCGGAGTCGAGCAAAATTGGCTCGACTCCACAGCCCTCGTATATAGCCCCCATATAAGCGACCCCCATATTTCAATTCTGGCTCTCTACATACCGTGCAAAAGTCCATATCGATTCGTAATTATATGTAGACTTACAAATAATTGTCTAATTATACCACGTATGGACTAACTCACAATTTAAAAAACGATGTTAAGAAGTTTAAGATACCACAACCCAAGTAATTCGATTGTGGATGACAGTCTTTCGTAGAAGTTTCTACGCAATCCATGGTGGAGGGTACATAAGATTCGGCCTGGCCGTACACCCAGAAAAAAGGGGCTCTAATGCCAACTAAACTTTATTTTAGTTCATTAAGATTAGTTGATTTTGCACAATATGAGCAAATGTTCCTTACTTGAATAATTTTTTGCTAACTTTATTGATGTGAACTAAAAATAAGAAAAAAATTGTATACAAATATAGTGCACAATTTTATCAAAAAATAAATTAGTTCATATTTTCCTAAAATGACAGAAGTTTGCTTAAATTGAGTTCATAATTCTCTCAAATGAGTAAATTTTACTAAAATTGTACCTGTCTTGAACTTCGTACAGCGCTAAAGACATTTTAACAATTTTTAAATCCAATATTTTCCTTCAACATAAGAAAGTTTCTTACATACCAGAAAAAAATTAATTATTTTTAATAAATTTTCTTCAATTTGATAAAAATTGTAAACTTATTTGTAACATGTTGCAATTAGAAAACTATTTTAGTTAATTTTTTCTAAAATAAACCTACATTTTCTTCCATGGTGGGTTCACTTTTTCTTTGGGTGTACTTACGGCCGTATATACTTGTTTATTATTGGACTCAATATTAGTAGCCTAAAAACTCTGTAGGTGTAAATTCAAGTATAGCTCCTAATATCAGGCGTTTCTTTTCTCTTCTGTTTCTCCCATTAACATATACCTCTTAATTTTCATAAAAAAAGTAATACGGAAATATCCATTTCACTGATACCCCACAAAAGCTTACGTGTACTAATTCATTAGGGGTGGTTTAGGGTATAAAATAGTTGGTCCCGCCCGATTTTCCATTTTACTTACTTGTTCCGTTTAGGATAGACCAAGTTTAAGATGATTTTACTATATAGTGCAATATATATTTATTTCCTGACTACTCTAGATATTTATTTAGCTCCCTCAAATCGAAGAAACTTTCATCTAATAGTTTTGCCCAAACTCAAAAAAAATTACTTGAATTGAAAGACTCTTAAGGTTGAATTACATACCAGCCGTTAATCGGTGCGTTGTTGGAAGGGTTGATTTTTTCTGTTTGAATCACTCCAACCGAGCTGTTGCTTTGAAAGAGAAAATTCAACTCTTCAACCAACGGACGCATTAACACATGGTATGTAATTCCACCTTTACCTTCTCTTAAGGGTTTTGATATTGATTTAATTTAAAGATTATTTATTTAAATAAAAAAGTTTAATAAAAAAGTGAAATTTGTCGTACTTTTGCCTTACTTTAGATTTTTCAGATATCCTACGCACAAGCGTTTTATCTAGTACTAAAAAATTTTATCATCGTTAAATATTAATTATGAATAAATAATGTATTAAGTAACAAACTCATTACATAATAAATCAATCAAACCAATATACACTCCATTTAACCATATATATGTCCCATAGAAAACAAAATCCAGTCTCTCTCTCTACTCCTTGTCGTCGAGGAGCCATCAAAATGTCCTTATAAATTTTTATCTGGAATTCAACATGGCTTGTCTTTGATTTCCTCGAACATCATATCTTGTAATTGTCTAGCCATCGTTTCAGTTATTCATTTATTCCGACATATTAACATAGCTATGTTTCAGGTTTCATCAGTATATCAATTTTCATAACCATTATAACGAAGAGGAGATAGAAAATTAAATTGGTTGCCATTTAACTAACAGGGAGGTGGAGAAAGAGAAAGAAAACCAACGATATCAGCACATCACAGCCATCAATCAAAAGAGAGTTGGTGTTGTAACTTTGTCAATCGATCAAATAACATAGCAACACCATGTACTCCATTGTTACGTTATTGACGTAGGTGGTAGATGGTAGATGGTGACTACAATGATGGTGTATTTTTTAAAAGCTGGAACTCCCTATTCGTTATGTTTTCTTGTTTCAATATTACTTAATTTTGCCATTTATAGTGACAGTTGACATGAGTGATATTGATGTACGGGGGAGCAGTTTATATCAGCTCCATGCTACTCAAGTTAATTCAATTTGACATTGCAAAAAATGTGAGAGTTATAATCTAATGTAAAGATAACTAAACAATTACAAGTCATCCATTTATCTTAAAAGTTTTTTTTTATCTTTTCGACCCAGTGTTGTCAGAATTGTTACACCAAAAAAACAGCTAAATTTTCAAAACTAAATAAAAAATCAATATTATCGTTTTGATTTCAGCTTAAAAGGAGAAGGGATATATTTTTATAAAAATTTATTAAGTAAAGTCCACTATCGAAAACCTTTTTCGGGAGGTTCAAGTGCAATTCAATTTATGTTTAGTGAATTATCCGAATTTGTTCTGATAATGGGTTGATAGTTTCACTACAAGTAGACATTATTATGAGTCCAAATTTATTTGAACATCCCATTTAAAGATTCTACATATGAAGACTACATCAGATTCTTTATAAGAAACAATTTTGTTTGAGTTGTAGAGGTAACATAGACATCTCGTGTTATTGAGTAAGGAAATTATGGTTAGCTAATGGCCTCAGTTGTCAATGCTTTTCTTATTTTATACTTATTTTTATATTTACTATAATTTTAGTATTAGTTATAAATAGATAAAATTATGAAATAAAGCTTTGATTGAAATCTAAAATCTATAGATTTTTATAAGAAGTTAAATTTGGAAATGATACATCCAGTTTCCTTCTATACCCTCAAAAAGTGAAATCGGTCTATAAACTAAAAACGAATTTAATACAGGCTTGTGAGGGTCTAAAATACTAGTATATTTAAAATTTCAGGCAAATCGGATAAAAACTACGGTTTCTAGAAGTCCAAGAAGTAAACTCAGAAAATAGATCTATATGGGGGCTATGCCAAAAACAAGGTCCGATAGACACCATATTCAGCACATCTAATTGTGGTTTTAGAATTTAGACCCAAATCGAAGGACCGGTTTATACACTAATAGAAAAAATTACGTTCCATAGTCGTGAACGGACGGGGACAAAATGAAACGAAAACGTTCACAAAAAATCAAAACGGAATGTTCACAATTTCATGAACGGCCATGAAAAGTCGTAAAATAATCGTTGGACGTTATTATGGCAACTCCCTCGTATGGTGCAGAAAACACAGGCTCGAGTCACGCTAGCGGCAATCTTTTTTTAATTTTTATACCCTCCACCATAGGATGGGGGTATATTAACTTTGTCATTCCGTTTGTAACACATCGAAATATTGCTCTAAGACCCCACAAAGTATATATATTCTGGGTCGTGGTGAAATTCTGAGTCGATCTGAGCATGTCCGTCCGTCTGTTGAAATCCCGCTAACTTCCGAACGAAACAAGCTATCGACTTGAAACTTGGCACAAGTAGTTGTTATTGATGTAGGTCGGATGGTATTGCAAATGGACCATATCGGTCCACTTTTACGTATAGTCCCCATATAAACGGACCCCCAAATTTGTCTTGCGATTGCTCTAAGAGAAGCAAATTTCATCCGATCCGGCTGAAATTTGGTACATGGTGTTAGTATATGGTCTCTAACACTCATGCAAAAATTGGTCCATATCGGTCTACTTTTACGTATAGCCCCCATATAAACGGACCCCCAAATTTGGCTTGCGATTGCTCTAAGAGAAGCAAATTTCATCCGATCAGGCTGAAATTTGGTACGTGGTGTTAGTATACGGTCTCTAATAACCATGCAAAAATTGGTCCATATCGGTCCACTTTTACGTATAGTCACCATATAAACGTACCCCCAAATTTGGCTTGCGATTGCTTTAAGAGAAGCAAATTTCATCCGATCCGGCTGAAATTTGGTACATGGTGTTAATATATGGCCGCTAATAACCATGCCAAAATTGGTCCATATCGGTCTATAGTTATATTTAGCCGATCCCCAATCACACAAAAATTGGTCCATATTGGTTCATAATCATGCTTGCCACTCGAGCAAAAATATTGTAGCAAAATTTTATTTCTTTAGAAAATTTTGTCAAAATTTTATTTCTATAGAAAATTTTGTCAAAATTTTATTTCTATAGAAAATTTTGTCAAAATTTTATTTCTATAGAAAATTTTGTCAAAATTTTATTTCTATAGAAAATTTTATTGAAAATTTTGTAAAATTTTTATTTCTATAGAAAATTTTGTCAAAATGTTATTTCTATAGAAAATTTTGTTAAAATCGTATTTCTATAGAAACTTTTGTCCAAATTTTACTTCTATAGAAAATGTTGTCAAAATTTTATTTCTATAGAAAATTTTGTCAAACTTAATTATATACGTATTTAATCGGCCATTTTAAGTTTGGACTAAGTGGTATATATTACGGTATTATGAAGTTTTAAGATACCTTGTCATCGGCAAAAGTTACCGCAACCCAAGTAATTTGATTGTGGATGACAGTCTTCAGTAGAAGTTTCTACGCAATCCATGGTGGAGGGTACATAAGCTTCGGCCTGGCCGAACTTACGGCCGTATATACTTAATTTTTATAAAGTCGTGATCATGAACGCTGGTTGTTGTTTTGACAACGCATGGTGTCATTTTATCGTTGTCAGATTGACACCGCCTGTTCTCAGTTTGACACCACATGTGTGTTGATTCACTTTCATGAACGAATCGTTTTGAAATGAGCACGCCGTGCATAATTTTTTCTATGAGTGTAAGGGAACTCTATCAAATCCTGTAGCCATACAAAATATATTCGGCACACCAATTTATGCTCCTAAAAAAATATAGATTTCCAATTTCAGGTAAATTGAATAAAAACTACGGTTTCTAGAAGCCCAAGAAGTAATATCTGGAAATCGGTCTATATAGGGTCTATACCAAGACAAGGACCGATAAAGCCCATCTTCGAACAAAAACAAATCTGTGCTAAATTTCAGGACTATAGCGCTATTATTGAAGACTGTAACGTGATTACAACAAACATACGGACATGGTTATATCGTCTTAGAATTTCTCCCACATCAAGAATACATACCGTATATTGCCGGAACATTTCGATATGTTACAAATGGAATGACTGGTTTTTGTGGGTCTTTTTTCTATAGAAAAAAATTGACAAAATTGTCCATAGAAATAAAATTAAAAAAAAATTTAAATTAAACAAAAATAAAATGTTGACAAAATTTTCTATAGAAATAAAATTTTGACAAAAATTTCCATAGAATGAAATTTTGACAAAATTTCCTATGGAAAAAAAATTTTGACTAAATTTTTTGTAGAAATAAAATTTTGACAAAATTTTTTATAGAAATAACATTTTGACAAAATTTTGAAACAAAAATTTCTATAGAAAAAAAAATTTGAAAAAATTTTCTATAGAAATAAAACATTCGAAAAAATTTTCACTAGAAATAAAATTTTGACAAAATTTTATATAGAAATAAAAATTTGACAAAATTTTCTATAGAAATAAAATTTTGACAAATTTTTCTATAGAAATAAAATTCTGACCAAATTTTCTATAGAAATAAAGTTTTGAGAAAATTTTCTATGGAAATAAAATTTTGGAACAAATGTCTATAGAAATAAAATTTTCTACAGAAATAAAATTTTCGAAAAAATTTTCTATAGAAATAAAATTTTGACAAAATCTCTATAGAAATAAAATTTTAGCAAAATTTTCTATAAAAATAAAATTTTAACAAAATTTTCTATACAAATAAAATTTTAACAAAATTTTCTATAGAAATAAAAAAATATATAGAAATAAACTGTTGACAAAATTTTCTATAGAAATAAAAAAAATATATATATAGAAATAAACTGTTGACAAAATTTTCTATAGAAATAAAATTCTGACAAAATAAAGTTTTGACAAAATTGTCCATAGAAATAAAATTTTGACCAAATTTTCTATAGATCAAAAATTTTGACAAAAGTTTCTATAGAAAGAAAGTTTGACAAATAAAATTTTAACAAAATTTTCAAAAGAAATAAAATTTTGACAAAATTTTCTATAGAAATAAAATGTTGACAAAATTTTCTATAGAAATAAAATTTTGACAAAATTTTTTAGAAATAAAATTTTGAAAACAATTTCTATAAAAATAAAATTTAAAAAAAATCTATAGGAATAAAATTTTAAAAAAAATTTCTATAGAAATAAAATGTTGACAAAATTTTCTGTAGAAAAAAAATTTGACAAATTTTTTTATAGAAATAAAGTTCTGACAAAATGTTTTATAGAAATAAAATTTTGACAAAATTTACTGTAGAAAAAAAATTTACAACATTTTCTATAGAAATAAAATTTTGACAAAATTTTCTATAGAAATAAAATTTTGGCAAAATTTTCTTTAAAAATAAAATTTTAACAAAATTTTCTATACAAATAAAAAAAATATAGAAATAAACTGTTGACAAAATTTTCTGTAGAAATAAAATTCTGACAAAATAAAGTTTTGACAAAATTGTCTATAGGAATAAAATTTTGACAAAATTTTCTGTAGAAAGAAAGTTTTGACAAATAAAATTTGAACAAAATTTTCTAAAGAAATAAAATTTTGACAAAATTTTCTATAGAAATAAAATTTTGACAAAATTTTCTATAGAAATAAAATATTGACAAAATTTTTTGTAGAAATAAAATTTTGAAAAAAAAAAATCTATAGAAATAAAATTTTGAAAAAAAAAGTCTATAGGAATAAAATTTTACAAAAAAATTTCTATAGAAATAAATTTTTTGCAAAAATTTTCTATAGAAGTGAAATTTTGACAAAATTTTCTGTAGAAAAAAATGACAAAATTTTCTATAGAAATAAAGTTTTGACAAAATTTTCTATAGAAATAAAATTTTTCAAAAATGTTTCTATAGAAATAAAATTCTGACAAAATAAAATTTTGACAAAGTTGTCTAAAGAAATAAAATTTTGACAAAATTTTCTATGGAAAAAAAGTTTTGAAAATAAAATTTTGACAAGATTTTCTATGGAAATAAAATTTTGACAAAATTTTCTGTACAAAAAATGACAAAATTTTCTATAGAAATAAAATTTAGACAAAATTTAGAAATAAAGTTTTGACAAAATTTTCTATAAAAATAAAATTTTAAAAAAGAATTCTATAGAAATAAAGTTTTGACAAAATTTTCTATAGAAATAAAATTTTGGAAAAAATGTCTATAGAAATTAAGTTTTCAAAAAAAGTTTCATTAGAACTAAAATTTTGCCAAAATTTTCTGTAGAAATAAAATTTTAACAAAATTTTCTATCGAAGTAAATTTTTAACAAAATTTTCTATAGAAATAAAAAAATTTATAGAAATAAACTGTTGACAAAATTTTCTATAGAATTGAAATGTTGACAAAAATTTCTATTGAAATAAAAGTTTGCAAAATTCTCGATAGCAATAAAATTCTGACATAATATCTATAGAATTAAAATGTTGATGTGAGAGCATAGACCAAGGAAGGTATAGACATCTCAAATGAATTAACAGCGCTGTAGTGTGTCTGCACACCGTAGAGGGCCCTTTTACGCCTGCAATTGAGTGATTTTTTAATTTGGCTTTAATTTGTTTTCATTCCTTTGTTTTCTTGATGAAACAGCAAATATTCTAAAAGCATATAAAATTCTTTACATCCACACCTTTTTGGTAATGCAAATTGACCGATTTGTACGGTAATTCTCGTTTTCCAAAAAAATTGAGTCACTTGACTGCGCAATTGAGTGAAATGACTGCGCACTGCAAATAAACAAAACCATGGTCTCTGTTTTAATTGGTCTATGATGAAAGTAGCAATGGTACAAGGGTGCGTATGAGAAACAGAGATGCACAGTTAATAACGTATACGTGCCATTGAACTTCAGTCATTAGGTGCAGGCCAGCAAGCTGACTTCTTTTCTCATGACATTGTGGTCATAAAATACTCATAAGAAAATTCTTTCCTCCTCGAAACGTATTTGACGTAACTCGGTTGTTGCTCAAAATGTACCAATTATGGCAGCAATCTTCGTTGTCGCATATTTCACGTCTCAAAGATCCTTAAATTTCGTTTGGTATGACCCAAACGATATCCCAATAACATCAGCAATTTCTTTTCCAATGTATGAATTGTCTTTGACCATTTTAACCCTAAAATTCCCGGGTCCACCTTTAGGTAGTCTTCATATTTTTAATAAGATTTATAATAAACTGAGCTGTGTTTAAACATGACATATGGAATATAAAGCCACGATAAATAGAAATAATTTTTTTATTATTTGTCTTTTTGTTTTGTAGGCCGGACTTTTTTGCTGACTTTATGTCCGTAATTCGGTTTAAAAGTTTGTTAGCTAACGGAGCACTAACGGAGCTTCATGAAAATGGGGGTTAGACTTTTACGTTAAAATTTTAAAGATGTGACTTTCAGAACCTCATGTAAATTGAGTTTTAGACCGATCAATTTTAAATTCCAAAAGTAAGAGACTTTTTTCGAGAGTGCTCCTTTTTTCCAGGAGCACTTTCGAAATATCGTTTTTGGAAAACGCTCCCATCAAGATGTTATATCACCAATATGGGCTAAAACTGTTTGCTGGTTTGTCGGTCGTGACGAATTCTTTTTCCATTTTTGTCAAATATTTGCCCAATGTGACCGTAGCGTTAATAAAATTTGCCATTCTACAATTTTCCACCATAAATTTAATTCAATTGCATTAGCTAGAATTCTCATTAATCATTACCAATAAACACTTTGAAAAAGAGAAAATATCTAAAGCTCCATAACATGCCATATAAGCTGTCTTAAATTGTTTTCCACACAAAACCATGTATTCAAATTATTTCGTTGTTTATCCCTTAAGTTTTTTTTTCGTTTCATCGCTTCTGCAGATCCCACATGCATTTCATGTTTTGTTGGTAAATGAATTTTCCTCTTGGAGGTTGAGTGCTTTTACTGGTCCCAATTTTCTTTTACATACATAAATCAACATTTTACAACGTGGCATATCTGGAGAGCCATTATTGGCAGACTATGAAGTAAATACTCACATTGCTATGCGTGGCACGATGTCGCTTTTTGTAACAGCTTCAAGTGGATTTTTGTTTTTTTGTGTTTTGGGCGTTGCAATGTCAAACTCTTCTACGCGAGGTTAGCTGGCTGTGGATAAATGTTTGTGTCAATATTGCTGAAGTTTCTTGGTAGATGAGTACAAAACCCGAGGAAATGTTTTGAATTGTTGTACTAAATTTTTAGTAATAGTTGTTGAGTTCATTGATTGAACACGGTTGCTATGGATAGCTTAAACTGGGACTTTCATGGGACATACGTATGTTGCTTACTTGGCCTCCGTATACTGGTGGACTGTTAAGAATATATGGTAAAGAGTGTTGACCTATCAATACATTTTGAGTAGTGGTTAAACTCCTGGTGGTATTTTCAAGTATTTCTTAGTTTTATGAGTTATCTGTCATATGAGTTCTAAGCTATATGACATAGTAGAAAACATACGCACAGAAAACCTGAGTTTGTCGAGTGCCGCAGCCTTTTAAAACTTACTTAGAGCCTCTGGTTATCGCAAAAACCACAAGCAGAAAAAAAATAATTCATTCCTACACCGAAAGAATTTTCTTCGTAAAAAGAACGAAAAATTTCGTTAAAAGTATGAAATTTGCCATTGTTTTACAACCAAAGAAACTTTTCATTAAAATTACGAAATATTTCATACTTTTTACGAAGAAAAGTTCTTCCAAAATTTTCGTAGTTTGTAAGAAAAAATTCGTACTTTTTATGAAACAATTTCGTTCTTTTTATGAAAATGTTTCGTACTTTTTATGAAAAATTTTCGTAGTTTTTATGAAATATTTTCGTACTTTTCATGAAAAACTTTCGTAGTTTTTATGAAATATATTCGTACTTTTTATGAAACACTTTCGTACTTTTTTTTCAAAAATCGAACTTTTAGAAAAAAATTTATAAAAATGTATATATATCGACTCCGACTCCAGCATTTTTCATCAGCTCGACTCCGGAGTCGACTCCGGGTAATATAATTAATCTCATTTTAATACCACTAATTTGTAGTTCTATTGTGGGGGTACCGTAAGAGGATCGTTATAAAGTATCGTATTTATTTATGTGTGCAAAAAAAGGTCTTAATTTCACATTAGATGCCAATTGAACTCTATATTTCAAATTTAGAGCAATGCGTAATAAATAAAATTATGATATAAATACCCATCATAATATGAGAAGATACCAACAGTATATGTATTTGTGGACCAAAATTATTGATACTATCTCCAATCCTTTAAATTTGTTGCGAGCTATATAAAGGTTTATATTCCCATATGCATGAATTTGAATCTGAATCGATTTAGACAAAATTGTATATACTTCTACAAAATCTATGTACTTAAAATTTAAATCTGCAAAATTTTAATTTTGCAAAATTTTATATAGAAATAAAATTTTGCAAAATTTTCTACGAAAACTATAGAAATAAAATTTTGGCAAAATTTTCTATAGAAATCAAATTTTGACCAAATATTTATATAGAAAAAAAAAAAATTGAATAAAATTTTTATAGAAATAAAATTTGCCAAAATTTTTGTAGAAATAAAAGTTTGAAAAAATTATAAATAGAAATACAATTTAAAAAAAAAAGTGTAGCAAACAAAATTTTGCAAAATTTTCTATAGAAATAAAATTTTGCAAAATATTCTATAGAAACAAAATTTTGACTAAAATTTCTATAGAAATAAAATGTTGACTAAATTTTATATAGAAACAAGTAAGGAAAGTCTAAAGTCGGGCGGAGCCGACTGTATTATACCCTGCACCACTTTGTAGATCTAAATTTTCGATACCATATCACATCCGTCAAATGTGTTGCGGGCTATATATAAAGGTTTGTCCCAAATACATAGATTTAAATATCACTCGATGTGGACAGAATTTGATAGACTTCTACAAAATCTATAGACTCAAAATTTAAGTCGGCTAATGCACTAGGGTGGAACACAATGTTAGTAAAAAACAAGTAAGGAAAGTCTAAAGTCGGGCGGGGCCGACTATATTATACCCTGCACCACTTTGTAGATCTAAATTTTTGATACCATATCACATCCTTCAAATGTGTTGGGTGCGATATATAAAGGTTTGTCCCAAATACATACATTTACATATCACTCGATTTGGACAGAATTTGATATACTTCTACAAAATCTATAGACTCAAAATTTAAGTCGGCTAATGCACTAGGGTGGAACACAATGTTAGTAACAAATATGGGAAACGTTTAAATCTGAAGCAATTTTAGGAAACTTCGAAAAAGTTTATTTATGATTTATCGCTCGATATATATGTATTAGAAGTTTAGAAGAATTAGAGTCATTTTTAGAACTTTTCGACCAAGCAGTGGCGATTTTACAAGGAAAATGTTGGTATTTTGACCATTTTTGTCGAAATCAGAAAAACATATATGGGAGCTATATCTAAATCTGAACCGATTTCGACCAAATTTGGCACGCATAGCAACAATGCTTATTCTACTCCCTGTGCAAAATTTCAACTAAATCGGAGTTAAAAATTGGCCTCTGTGGTCATATGAGTGTAAATCGGGCGAAAGCTATATATGGGAGATATATCTAAATCTGAACCGATTTCAAACAAATTTAGCACGCATAGCTACAATGCTAATTCTGCTCCCTGTGCAAAATTTCATCTAAATCGGACCAAAAAATTGGCCTCTGTGGTCATATGAGTGTAAATCGGCCGAAAGCTACATATTGGAGCTATATCTAAATCTGAACCGATTTCAACCAAATTTTGCACGCATAGCAACAATGCTAATTCTACTCCCTGTGCAAAATTTCAACCAAATTGGGGTAAAACTCTGGCTTCTGGGACCGTATTAGTCCATATCGGGCGAAAGCTATATATGGGAGCTATATCGAAATCCGCACCGATTTCAATAAAATTTGGCACACTTGACTATAGTGCTAATTGTTTTTCTTGTTCAAAATTTAAAGCAAATTAGGTTAAAACTCTGGCTTCTGTGGCCATATAAGTCCATATCGGGCGAAATATATGTATGGGAGCTATATCTAAATCTGAACCGATTTCTTTCAAAATCAATAGGGATCTATTCTGAGCCAAAACACATACTTGTGCCAAATTTGAAGTCGATTGGACTAAAACTGCGACCTAGACTTTGATTACAAAAATGTGTTCACGGACAGACGGACATGGCTATATCGACTCAGGAGCCCACCCTGAGTATTTTTGCCAAAGACACCATGTGTCTATCTCGTCTCCTTCTGGGTGTTGCAAACATATGCACTAACTTATAATACCCTGTTCCACAGTGTGGAGCAGGGTATAAAAAATATTTCTATAGTAATAAAATTTCGAATACATTTTTTATAGCAGTGAGTATCAGTGAGCAAAATTATGTGATGGCAATGAACATTTAACTGTTCCTCAAATATGATAAATAAGATTTATTTTGAAATGATTGCATTTCAGACCATTACAAGGTTTCCCATGTCCATATTTTTTCCTTATTTGCAGCAAAACAAATATGATCCTAAATCTTGAACGTATGGTAACATAAAATGAAATGTTCAAGGTTTCGTTCACAACTTAATGAAGGGCGTTTGTGTGTTCGAACATTTTCTTTCTGGAGTTTTTTGCTTATTCTTATATAAAACCAAATAAAGTTACGTTTTAAGTTTTTTTTCGGTCATTTTGGTCAAGCAGTATCTTAGTTTTTCTCAACCCAAAATTGGCAAATTTGAAAAACAATTTTTTTTTAATTCTCATTTGGCAAAGCACCGATTACTAAGCCGATCATATTTCCAAAAAGCCTCATGTGTCCATTAACCAACTGTAAAAAGTTTCGTTCACGACTTCTTGAAGGGCGTTGGTGTGTTCTAACATTTTTTTCTGGACTTTTTTGATTGTTCTTATATAAAACCAAATAAAGATAAGTTTTAATTTTTTTCGGTAATTTTGATCAAGTAACATAGTATCTTAGCCCTTCTCAACCCTAAATTGGCAAATTTGAAAAAGAAAAAAAAAATAAATTCTCATTTGGCAAAGCACCGATTACTAAGCCGATCAAATTTCCAAAAAGCCTCATATGTCCATTAACCAACTGTAAAAGGTTTCAACATCCTACCGTTAAACAATTGAGAAATATGCATATTACAAAAAGTAACATTTTTGTAACATTGGGGATTTTGTGGATTTTTGGGAATGGTGTATTCAGCAATATTTCTTGAAACAATTTTTTCTGCAAAACTCTGAAACAATCATAATGATGTCATAATTAGTTCAAAAGTTATAAAGGTTTCAATCAATTCTTTTCCTAAAAAAATTGATCCTTACCCCAAAAAGATTAAATTCTCGTACTTTGCGATTTTTTTTCGATTATGTTACATAGAAAAAAGTTCTTTTAAATACATTTCCAGCGATATATTATATTTAGACTGTTGCTTAGTAAAATGCGCCAAAAATTTGCACTAAACTTCACTAACTCGGGAGAAATAGTGCATTTCAGTAAATGTACTTTTATATGGGGGCTATACCTAAATCTTCTGGGCCATATAAGTGCAAATCGTGCATAAGATATATATGGGAGCTATATCTAAATCTAAAAACGGTTTCAACCAAATTCGTTATGCCCCGTAAGAATGTTAATTCTACTACCTGTGCAAAATTTCAAATAAATCGGAGGGAAACTTTGGTCTCCGAGTGAAAATTTGTTCTCCGGCGGTCATATGAGCCTAACTCGGGCGGAAGATTTGTATGGCAGCTATATCTAAATCTGAATCGATGTCCATCAAATTTTGCACACTTGACTATATTACTAATTGTACTCCATATGCAAAAAAAAATTGAGCAAATCAAAGTGAAACTGTGCCTTCTGGGGGCGATATTAGATTCTGAAAAAATATGGTGTTACTTCAGGTCTATGACGCCAGAAATTCCACTTTGTCGAATAAATAAATTGTGGGGTTCATATCTCGCGAACTATAAAAGATATTCGCACAAGCATGCTAACTTTTCTGTAGGGATTTATAAGATCTATCCATCATCAAAATCGGTCCATAATTGCGGATTTTACAGCTAAAAATAAAATTTCAGGTGACCAACTTTCAACGTCTACAGGTCCGTCCATGGACCTACCAGGGACCCACAAACTTAGAGGAAAATACCTCAGCTTTCTCACGAAGAAAAAGTTATGTTGATATCTCTATCCGTTCGAAAATTACAGAATTATTTCCAAAAAACGATTTGGAACCACTGTGCTTCGGTACAACGAAGAGTTACCAAAGGATATGTATTAACATATACCAATGTAGTACACCAAATGTCAACAGAATCTAATGAAATTTGCTCCCCCAGGTCGCTGCGGAAGTCAAATCTAGTTTATATGGGTGCTATATATTGTTATGAGCCAATATAGACCAAATTGTTCAAAGTTGTTCGAATAAATATACAAACATCACGCATCAAATTTGAACCGAATCGGATGAAATTTGCTCTTCCACGAGTCTCTAGAAGTCACATCTGGGTATGCAGGTATTGGTCCATATCAGTCTATTATTATATATAGCCCCCATATAAACCGATTCAGAGATTTGGTTTTGGAGCCTCTTGGAGGAGCAAATTTCATCTGAGTCAGTTGAAATTTGGTACATTGTGCTAGTATATGGCCGTTAACAACCTTGCCTAACTAGGTCCATATCGGTCTATAGTTATACACGCAAAGAAAAAAAAAACGTTTGGAAAACGTGTACCGAAAACGTTTTTCTTTTGTTAGAGTTTTTTGAATTGCTTCGAAAATTTTAAACTTTTATCACCAAAAAAAAATCGTTTGTTACAAAAAAAACTTTAGGTCTTTAATAAGACACATTTTACAGTTCAAAATTTAATATACTACAATGTAATGTTGAACATTTTTTCGGAATCTTCCGAACATATCTGGAATATATGTAAAAAAAAAACTTTGGTCGAAGCAGGGATCGAACCCACGACCCTTGGCATGCAAGTCAGACGTAGCAATCACTGCTCCACCGTGCCAAACTAAATGTTTGTTTCTGTTAAATAAACTTTGTATAATCGGTTCGTGGGCGCCGCAGGCTATGCTATATAAATATAACTATATGGATATTTATCTATTGATGACCACAACAGATACATAGCTCAGTGGTTGGTGTGTTGGCTTACAAAGTGCATGGTCCGTTGTTCGATTCTCCGTCCAGGCGAAAGGTAAATTTTAAAAATTTATAAAATCGTATAATTTCTTCTACATTACAGGAAAAAGTGTTAAGATCTAAAAACATCGTGGATGTGAGAAAGATGTGAGGGAAAATGCAATTAGCAAGAAAACAATGTTTTTTTTATATCCTGCTCCACACTGTGGAACAGGGTATTATAAGTTAATGCATATGTTTGCAACACCCAGAAGGAGACGAGATAGACACATGGTGTCTTTGGCAAAAATGCTCAGGGTGGGCTCTTGAGTCGATATAGCGATGTCCGTCTGTCAGTCTGTCCGTGAACACATTTTTGTAATCAAAGTCTAGGTCGCAGTTTTAGTCCAATCGACTTCAAATTTGGCACAAGTATGTGTTTTGGCTCAGAATAGATTGATTTTGGAAGAAATCGGTTCAGATTTAGATATAGCTCCCATATATATATTTCGCCCGATATGGACTTATATGACCCCAGAAGCCAGAGTTTTAACCTAATTTACTTAAAATTTTGCACAAGAACAACAATTAGTACTATAGTCAAGTGTGCCAAATTTTTTTGAAATCGGTTCAGATTTAGATATAGCTCCCATATATATCTTTCGCCCGATATGGACTAATACGGTCCTAGAAGCCAGAGTTTTACCACAATTTGGTTGAAATTTTGCACACGGAGTAGAATTAGCATTGTGGCTATGCGAGCCAAATTTTGTTGAAATCGGTTCAGATTTAGATATATCTCCCATATATAGCTTTCGCCCGATTTACACTCATATCACCACAGAGGCCAATTTTTTGGTCAGATTTAGTTGAAATTTTGCACAGGGAGTAGAATTAGCATTGTAGCTATGCGTGCCAAATTTGGTTGAAATCGGTTCAGATTTAGATATATCTCCCATATATAGCTTTCGCCCGATTAACACTCATATGACCACAGAGGCCAATTTTTAACTCCGATTTAGTTGAAATTTTGCACAGGGAGTAGAATTAGCATTGTTGCTATGCGTGCCAAATTTGGTTGAAATCGGTTCAGATTTAGATATAGCTCCCATATATATGTTTTTCTGATTTCGACAAAAATGGTCAAAATACCAACATTTTCCTTGTAAAATCGCCACTGCTTAGTCAAAAAGTTGTAAAAATGGCTCTAATTTTCCTAAACTTCTAATACATATATATCGAGCGATAAATCATAAATAAACTTTTTCTAAGTTTCTTAAAATTGCTTCAGATTTAAACGTTTCCCATATTTTGTGTTCCACCCTAGTGCATTAGCCATCTTAAATTTTGAGTCTATAGATTTTGTGGAAGTCTATCAAATTCTGTCCAGACCGAGTGATATTTCAATGTATGTATTTGGGACAAACCTTTAGATATAGCTCCCAACACATTTGACGGATGTGATATGGTATCGAAAATTTAGATCTACAAAGTGGTGCAGGGTATAATATAGTCGGCACCGCCCGACTTTAGACTTTCCTTACTTGTTTTTTTTTTTTTTAGTTTGTCCTTATGAAATTGTTTTTACATCCTGGAAAACAATAAACGTTTATCACAAAAAGTATATACTTTTCTCCCAAATACACGTCCTTACAGCGAAAAGCAAATGAGAAACGAACTTTGTTTGTCTAAAATTTCGTTTGGGAGGAAAGAATTATTTTTCGCGTGTATATAGCCCTCAGATAAATCGATCCCAATCACACAAAATTTAGTCCATATCAAGTTCATAATTGTAGCCCCCATACAAGCGACCCCCATATTTAAATTCTGGCTCTCCACGTACCGCGCAAAAGTCCATATCGATTCGTAATTATTTGTAGACTTACCTATACAAAACTTTTTTGTATAATATATGTTATACCACGTATGGACTAACTCACAATTTAGAAAACGATGTTAAGAAGTGTTAAGATACCTTGCCATCGGTAAGTATTACAATTATTTGGTATATACTTGTTTCAGATTGGATTTAGCATTTTTTTGGACAAAATTTAAATGATTTTGTACCATTTTATGAATTCTTGCTCTGTTTTTAACCTACTTGAAACAAAAAAGTTAAAATTACCCATTAAAAATATGAAATAAGCATGTTATAAAAAATTGAATGAAAAGAACTTCCTATGTAGTTAAAATAAAGAACATCATTGGGACTACATCTTCTGGAAGTACTTTTAAAGTTGTGCCTTTGGAAGAACTTCCAATTTTTTTTGCTGGGAAGTATATCAAGTCAAGGAGAATCCAAAAGATATAACATATACGAGGGCGGTTCGGAAACTTCAATGCTTGTACGACCACGTTTAAATTCAGCAATCCAATTTTTTACTGTTGCATATGAACGAGCACTTTCACCTAACACATTCACCATATCATTATGAATTTCTTGTCCCGATAAACCTTTTTTATGTAAATATTTAATGACAGCACGCACTTCTAATTTTTCCATTGTAAAAAAATTGCGGATGCGTCTTTTTTGAACACCTGTTTCTATATGAAGGAGTTGCCAGATCGAAACAAAATTTAACATGTGTTCATAACAGAGATGTAAGTTTCCAAAACACTTAACTTTTTTTCTGTTTATACCGCACTTTTTGTGCTAGGCTAAGAAGTTTCCGAACTGCCCTCGTATTTACAAATTAAAAACCATCTTAAGTTATCCCCATATTGAAGTTATCATTTGCCTCCTCTGCATGAGGTTAAGTATTTGTAACAATTGCAGGTACATAACCTAAGTACGCCACTATAATATGGTCTTAAAACCGACTCCTTCCTTTCCTTCATATTTTGTTTGCCAACTAGAGTTTACTACTTACTACTTATTTACATATTTAAGACACATAAAATTTTAAGTTCTTTCGTATGATGAGAAAAACATAATGCGGGCACACTAAACAACATCCATACCACAAGCATAAGAGTTAACCTACTTTTATATTTGAATCACACAGTGTGGTAACATAAAGCTCATTTTGGGAAGCAACAATTCCCAGTCTTTATAGTTTTAACACCTTGGTTTCTTTCGTGTTTTGGAGCAACTTAGAAAGCTTTTATTGCACCATACATTCTGGCATCTTTCATTTTATTAATTAAAGAAACTTCAATGTAGGTTTACAACAAATAAGCTCACAACTAATTTAATATGGAAATTAATAAATGAGTTTTTTTTTTCGAATTAGTATCTTAACAAAAGCTATTATGAAGTAACAAAGATTTCATGTTAATAATTGCCATGAAAAAAAGCCCATGGTTGACTGATTCAAAATTTAATTTTATTTTTTGCAAGAAAAATTGCTTGGTTTTATTTAAAATTTTGTATTTACCTTTTATATCAAGTTCAATGGAAACTATGGAAGGAGAAAAGTTTCATACAATTCTTGAAAATAGTAAAATAAGTGACACTGCACATCCAGCAAAAAAAAAAGGGCTTCCAAAAAAGTAGTTTGGATCCCCAATCTGTGATTCGGAAGTAGTGCAAACTTGGATCATCTCCAATGAATTTTACATGGGCTTGTCATAGGACGGAAGTACTCCCTTTTTGGATCCTTTGCATTGCTTTAGAAGTTGTGCCCTGGAAGCTAATTTGAATGAAGAAATTTAAAAAGCGAAAAAAAAAATTTCAACCAATTTCACTTTTTTTTTCATCCATATGTTTTATTAGCACTATTATTTTCCTTTTTTCTAATTTTAACAATTTGAAAAACTTTTTCGCTCCGAGTAGGGGTTGAACCTGGGTTTGCAGTCACCATAACAGAACGCCTTAGCACACTCAGCCACAAACGCCATTGAACATAAAGCGTCGAAAAATCAATTCAAATGTTTGTGATATGAACGTAAAACGACACCATGGAATAACATTCTAATTGCTTCTCGAGATGTTCTTTATTAGTATGAACGAAAAAATAAGAAACGCAGGTTCCAATCTCACCAGCGGAAATTTTTTATCAAATATTTTCCTAAAAAAATATTTTTTATGTTGTGCATCGTTTTTAATTTTTTTAATTTCGGCATATATTTTCGTATAAATATATTTTTTCTATTAAAAATCAACAAAAAAATTAAAAATGCTCGTAATTTGCAAACCCTTCTCAAAAGAACTTCCATGGAAGCGAAAAAGTCAAACGGTACAGGTTCAAATCCCAGCGGCGATGCAATTTATTTTTTATTATTATTATTATTATTATTATTATTATTATTATTATTATTATTATTATTATTATTATTATTATTATTATTATTATTATTATTATTATTATTATTATTATTATTATTATTATTATTATTATTATTATTATTATTATTATTATTATTATTATTATTATTATTATTATTATTATTATTATTATTATTATTATTATTATTATTATTATTATTATTATTATTATTATTATTATTATTATTATTATTATTATTATTATTATTATTATTATTATTATTATTATTATTATTATTATTATTATTATTATTATTATTATTATTATTATTATTATTATTATTATTATTATTATTATTATTATTATTATTATTATTATTATTATTATTATTATTATTATTATTATTATTATTATTATTATTATTATTATTATTATTATTATTATTATTATTATTATTATTATTATTATTATTATTATTATTATTATTATTATTATTATTATTATTATTATTATTATTATTATTATTATTATTATTATTATTATTATTATTATTATTATTATTATTATTATTATTATTATTATTATTATTATTATTATTATTATTATTATTATTATTATTATTATTATTATTATTATTATTATTATTATTATTATTATTATTATTATTATTATTATTATTATTATTATTATTATTATTATTATTATTATTATTATTATTATTATTATTATTATTATTATTATTATTATTATTATTATTATTATTATTATTATTATTATTATTATTATTATTATTATTATTATTATTATTATTATTATTATTATTATTATTATTATTATTATTATTATTATTATTATTATTATTATTATTATTATTATTATTATTATTATTATTATTATTATTATTATTATTATTATTATTATTATTATTATTATTATTATTATTATTATTATTATTATTATTATTATTATTATTATTATTATTATTATTATTATTATTATTATTATTATTATTATTATTATTATTATTATTATTATTATTATTATTATTATTATTATTATTATTATTATTATTATTATTATTATTATTATTATTATTATTATTATTATTATTATTATTATTATTATTATTATTATTATTATTATTATTATTATTATTATTATTATTATTATTATTATTATTATTATTATTATTATTATTATTATTATTATTATTATTATTATTATTATTATTATTATTATTATTATTATTATTATTATTATTATTATTATTATTATTATTATTATTATTATTATTATTATTATTATTATTATTATTATTATTATTATTATTATTATTATTATTATTATTATTATTATTATTATTATTATTATTATTATTATTATTATTATTATTATTATTATTATTATTATTATTATTATTATTATTATTATTATTATTATTATTATTATTATTATTATTATTATTATTATTATTATTATTATTATTATTATTATTATTATTATTATTATTATTATTATTATTATTATTATTATTATTATTATTATTATTATTATTATTATTATTATTATTATTATTATTATTATTATTATTATTATTATTATTATTATTTTACTTTTTTATTAATTTTCTATTTTTTTTTTAATTGTCCAAATTTTGCACTTAAAATAGCCTGATTGCGTACTTTCTAATACTTTTCCACAAGGACTGCATCGGAAGTAGAAAAAAATCATTGGGGGATCCCAAGATGCGATTTAGAAGAAATGATTGTGGGCTTGTCCAAAAGAACTGCATCGGGAGTGGAAAAAAATCATTGGGGATCCCACGATGCGCTTTAGAAGAAATGTTTGTGGAGTTGTCCAAAAAGACTGCAACGGAAGTTGACAAAAATCGATGTGGGATTCTTAGATGGGCTTTAAAGAAATTTTTTTTGAACAACTTCCAATTTTTTTTCTGAGCAGTTAATATGGTCACAGTTTGGATCAAATAATTTATTACATTACATTTAATTCATTTTTCTACCAACCATCATAGGATGGTGATGGGGCTTCATAAGTTTGTCACACCGTTTGAAAGACCTTGAAATATCAACTTCTGACTGTACCAAGTTTATATATTCTTCATCAAGGTGAAATTCTACGACGATATAACGATGTCCATCAGCCTTCAATAATGGTTGCAATCGTGCTGAAATTTTGCATAAACTGCCTGTAGGTAGGTCATATTGAAGATAAGTAATATCGCAATGAATGTTGATCCAGGGATACTTAGAATTGTTGCCACGGTTCATAGAATTCTACAAAAATTGGTAGATTTTATACTGCTTGCTAGTTTGTTAGATTTATTGATGTTTTGGTAGATTCTGCAGAACATTCCTCTCCCACTAAGAGGTACACCAATTTTCTATATATATAAAAAAACTTTGCCCAAATTTTCTATACATTGACCAAATTTTCTATATTGACCAAATTATCTATAGAAATAAAATTTTGAACACGTTTTCTATAGAAATAAAATGTTAACCAAATTTTCCATAGAAATAACATTTTGACAAAATTTTCTATAGAAATAAAATTTTGACAAAATTTTCTAAATACATACGATTTTGACAAAATTTTCTATACAGATAAAATATTCACCAAATTATCTTTAGAAATTAAATTTTCATTTTCTATAGAAATAAAATTTTAAACACATTTGCTATCGAAATTAAATTTTGGAAAAGTGTTCTATAGAAAAAACTTTTCACAAAATTTTCTATAGAAATAAAGGTTCACAAAATTTTCTTAAGAAAAAAATTTTGGAAAAAATTTTCTAGAAATTTTGACTAAATTTTCTACAGAAGCAAAATTGTGCCAAATTTTCGATAGGAATAAACTTTTAACCGAATTTTCTATATAAATAAAATGTTGGCCAAATTTTTTATAGAAATAAAATGTTGATACAATTTTCGATAGAAATAAAATTTTGACAAAATTTCTATAGAAATAAAATTTTAACAAATTTTTCTATAGAAATAAAATGTTGGCCAAATTTTCTATACAAATAAAATATTCACGAAATTAGCTATGGAAATAAGATTCTGACCAAATTTTCTATAGAACTAAAATTCTGAGAAAAATTATTTTAGTAATAAAGTTTTGAGAAAATTTTTATAGAAACAAAATTTTGAGAAATTTTTTATAGAAATAAAATGTTGACCAAATTTTTTCTATTCAAAAAATGAGAAAACTTTCAGTAGAAAAAAATTTTATAGAAATAATATACTAACAAAATTTTTTAGACAAATAAAATTTTGATCAAATTTTCTATGGACACAAAATTGTGACCAAATTTTCTATAGAAATAAAACTGAGACCAAATTTTCTATAAAAAATAAAATTTTGACAAAATTTTCTATAGAAATAAAATTTTGACAAAATTTTCTATACAAATAAAAATTTTAAAAAAAATTTTATAGAAATAAAATGTTGACCTAATTTTCTACAGACACAAAATTAAGCCAAATTTTCGATATGAATTAGATTTCGACCGAATTTTCTATAGAAATAAAATGTTGGCCAAATTTTCTATAGAAATAAAACTTTGACAAAATTTTCTATAGAAAAATAATTTTGACAAAATTATTTATACACAAAAAAAAAATCTGATTCAATCACGAAATTAATTGATTCAATTAATTTTTTAATTGAAATGTCTTCAATCACAGAAATGATAGTATCAATTAAAAAATTAATTGATCCAATTAAAAAATTAATTGATACTATTAATTTGTGTGATTAATTTTTATTTCAATTAAAAAATTTGTTGATTCAATTAAATTTTTAATTCAATATTTTTCAAAACTCAATTCAGATTTTAATTGGAAAAAATTTCGTGATTTTTTTTTCTGTGTACAAGTAAAATATTCCCCAAACTATCTATAGAAAAAAAAGAGAAAACTTTCAGTAGAAATACAAGTGAGAAAGTTTTGTATAGAAATAAAATATTGAGAAAATGTTTTACAGAAATAAAATTTTGACCAAATTTTCTATAGAGATAAAATTGTAACCAGATTTTCTATAGAAAAAAATTGTTGACCAAATTTTCTCTAGAAATAAAATGTTTACCAAATTTTCTATAAAAAACTTGAGAATACTTTCAAAAGAAATAACATTTTGAAAAGTTGTTTTTTATAGAAATATAATTTTGAGAAATTGTTTTTATAGAAATAACATTTTTACCAAATTTTCTATTTCTTTTGACAAAATTTTCTATAGAAAAAAAATGTTGACAAAATTTTCTATACAAGTAAAATATTCCCCAAATTTTCTATAGAATTAAAATTTTGAGAAACATTGTTTTAGAAATAAAATTTTGAGAAAAATTTTATAGAAACCAAATATTGAGAAATTTTTCATAGAAATAAAATTTTTGACAAATTTTCTATAGGAAAAAAGAGAAAACTTTCAGTAGAAATACAAGTGAGAAAGTTTTTTATAGAAATAAAATATTGAGACAATTTTTTACAAAAATTATATTTTGACCAAATTTTCTATAGAGATAAAATTGTAACCAGATTTTCTAGAAAAAAAATTGTTGACCAATTTTCTATAGAAATAAAATTTTTACCAAATTTTCTATAAAAAACTTGAGAATACTTTCAATAGAAATAAAATTTTGAAAAGTTGTTTTTTATAGAAATATACTTTTGAGAAAATTTTTTATAGAAATAAAATTTTTACCAAATTTTCTATAGAAATAAAATTTTGACAAATATTGTATAGAAAAAAATTTTGATTTCTATACAAGTAAAATATTCCCCAAGTTATCTATAGATATACAATTTCCACCAAATTTTCTATAGAACTAAAATTTTGAGAACAAATTTTTTAGAAATTTTTATCGAAACAACATTTTTGAGAAATTTTTCATAGAAATAAAACTTTGACCAAATTTTCTATAGAAAAAAAGAGAAAACTTTCAGTAGAAATACAAATGAGAAAGTTGTTTTTATAGAAATAAAATATTGAGAAAATTTTTTACAGAAATAAAATTTTGACCAAATTTTCTATAGATACAAAATTGTAACCAAATTTTCTATAGAAAAAAATTGTAACCAGATTTTTTATAGAAAAAAATTGTTGACCAAATTTTCTAACGAAATAAAATTTTTACCAAATTTTCTATAAAAGATTTGAGAATACTTTCAATAGAAATAACATTTTGAAAAGTTGTTTTTTATAGAAATACAATTTTGAGAAAATTTTTTATAGAAATAATATTGTTACCAAATTTTCTAAAGAAACAAAATTGTGACCATATTTTCTATAGAAAAAATTTGGAAAAACTTTCAAGAGAAATAAAATTTTGGAAAAAAAATTCTATAGAAATAACATTTGGAGAAAATTTTTCATAGAAATAAAATTTTGAGAAAAATCTCTATAATTTCATTATCTCTTAATCTCATAATTTGGATTACAATTTAATTCACATTTCGCACGAGGTAATTCAATCAAATTTCAATGGCATTGAGTTCATAAAATTTTGGAGACATACTTTGCTTGGGAAAATTTCTTACAAAATTTTAAAAATAAACTAAAACAAAATAATTTTTTTGCAATAATTATAAGTTAATTTCAGCATCAGTTTTACAACTGACTATGTTTTCTGTGTGTTGTTATCGTTTTCTCCGTCCAATTTTTGGATGCGTTGCAACACTGCCAGTAGCATGGTAACAAGCAAGGGTACGAAAAACAAAAGATTTATTCACATTTGAATACTCTAACGAAAGCCAAGTTGGTTTCAATACATATCAGGCCCACACATCCTAAATGTAGCCTTTCGAAATTGTAGGAACAATTTTGAATTATGACAGTAATCGTCGGATTTTGAAAAAATTTGTTCAATGTAGTTCTCTCACTTAGAATACAAAAGCAGGTTGAAGAACAATTGTTAAGTATGGAACACATTCATGTGCTTCATTCAAAATTTATTCCTGGCTCGAGCTTCCAAATCAAATCTGCACTTCTGCCCGACCGAACTTATTGCAAAGTTTACTTATTTAAACAATTTATAGTTATACATATAAAATAATATATATGTAACAAAAATGTTTTTATGGATTTATGTTGCACATACTGCATATCGCTTTTTTAATATAAAATTCATATGAATTGATTGAGAGTTTCTCATAACAATCTATGATTGATAGACCATCCAAAGTATACGATGGTAAAAGTTTGTTTTATCGAAAATTTTCACATTTTTTCATACAGCTTACAAATTCTATTTATTCGTCAAATGAATCCTTCCTACCTGATTGCAATTTGCGGACCTTGGAACATCAAATTAATTTGCACACGCCTATGCTCCGGGTAATGTAAATGGTTCAGCAACTCTAAGCAAAAAAGTGCATTTCGAAAAAAGTTTTAATTGAACAACTTTTTCAGTTTTGTTACATTGAACATTTTGTCGACTCCTCGTGGGTATAGTTATTTTAAGCGTTCACACATTATCGTGTAAAAACTCAACATACCTTTAGTGTAAATTTTTTAGTGTTGCTATGAACAATAACATATCCAATTATATAATTATTTTCAATTTTGTTTAAGAGAAACCAGCGAAAACATCCGTGTTAGAATAATAATGAGAAGTACACTAATAAAAGGAGGATGTTTCAAAAACTGTCGGTGTAAAGTTATGAGTTATATGTTAGAATATATTATGTTTGGGACATCAATGTTTCATAAATATAATATACAAGTAAACATATATACGCGATATCTTATTTAGAGAGCAAGAGAGTGATCAAATGAAAGCCATGGTCGCTGTGATACTGCTTGTATGTTGTTGCAGAAAACTGTTCTTGTATGAGTGCATAGGCTTGTCAGTGAAGCTTCCCCAAAAATATGAAATGCTTAAGTCTAAATATTAGTTAATTTAAATATTAAAATGTAACAAAGAGAAAAGGTACTAGGAAAACAAGTATATACGGCCGTATATAATTCAGTTTGACAAAATTTGCTATAGAAATAAAATTTTGACAAAATTTTCTACAGAAATAAAATTTTGACAAAATTTTCTACAGAAATAAAATTTTGACACAATTTTCTATAGAAATAAAACTTTGAAAAAATTTTCTATAGAAATAAAATTTTAACAAAATTTTCTCTAGAAATAAAAGTTTGACAAAATTTTCTATAGAAATAAAATTTTGACAAAATTTTCTATAAAAATAAAATTTTAACAACATTTTCTATAGAAATAAAATTCTGGTAGATTATTTTTGGCGATATGTGCCAAAAAATAATTTGAATTGAATTTTGCTCCTCCAAGAGGCTCCGGAGGTCAAATCTGGGATTCGGGTTATATGGGGGCTATATAATTATGGACCGATATGGACCAATTTTCGATTGGTTGTTAGAGACCGTATACTAACACCACGAACCAAATTTCAACTCGATCGGCTATATATAATTATAGACCTATATAGACTAATTTTTACATGGGTGTTAGAGGTCATAAACTAACACCACGTACCGAATTTCTACCGGATCGGATGAAAATTGCTTTTTTAAGAGACTCCGAAAGCCAAACCAGGGATTTATGTGGGACTAGTTGGCCAGATGTATATGTTTGCAGATGCTATATGTCTGCTTTATTCTTATAGAAACGATGTGACGTTAAGAAATGCTATGGAAAGGGATATGTCCTTGATCCTTGAATATATGAGGTCGAAGACGAAATTGGTACGTTTTAGACCGACTTCGAACCAAGCTGTTAGTGAGTTTTCAATATCCATCAATGGTATTGTAGTTTACGAAGTCAAGGAAGTGAAATATTTAGGAATATTACTTCAGCATAATTTTTCTTGGGACTTTCATATATCTAGTTTGAGGAACAAAATAGCTCCAGCCTTAGGGGTTCTTTTTTCCAGAACTAAGATGATGCTATATCAGTCATTGGTGCAGAGTCATCTTGGTTATTTTTAGACGGAAGAATACCTCAGCTCTACGTTCTTTACAACGAATTCAGAATAAAGCTCTTAAGGCCGTCTTTAACCTGCCTATGATGTTTTCGACGATACCACTAAACGCGGAAATTTCTACAAATATTTTCAGATCAAATCTCGGAACCGTTTTATATGGGTGCTATATATAAGTATGGAGCGATATCGACCAATTTGTGTTTGGTTATTACCAGGGTTGGTCAGTCACAAAAGTTGTAAACCTAATGTAGAAAACCTAATTTTGAATTAAAGAAATTGTGAATATTTTTATACCCACCACCATAGAATGGTGACGGGGGTAAAATAAGTTTGTCATCGAAATATCGATTTCCGACTATATAAAGTATATATATTCTTGATCAGGGAGAAATTCTAAGACAATATGACCATGTCCGTCTATCTGTCTGTCTGTCTGGCTGTCTGTCTGTTGTAATCACGCTACAGTCTTCAATAATGAAGCAATCGTGCTGAAATTGTGCACAAACTCGTCTTTTGTCTGCAGGCAGGTCAAGTTCGAAGATGGGCTATATCGGTCAAAATTTTGATATAGTCCCCATATAAACCGACCTCCCGATTTGGGGTCTTGGTCTTATATAAATCGAAGTTTTTATCAAATTTGCCTGAAATTTAAAATCTAGAGGTATTTTAGGACCATAAAGAGGTGTGCCAAAAATGGTGAGTATCGGTCCATCTTTTGGTATAGCCCCCATATAGATTGATCTCCCGATTATATTTCTAGGGCTTCTAGAATCGATAATTTCTATCGAATTCGCCTGAAATTGGAAATCTAGAGGTATTTTAGCACCATAAAGAGGTGTGCCAAAAATGGTGAGTATCGCTCCATGCTTTAATATAGCCCCCATACAGACCGATTTTACTTCTTGGGCTTATAGAAACCGTAGTTTGTATCCAAATTGCCTGAAATTGGAAATCTAGAAGTATTTTAGGACCATAAAGAGGTGTGCCAAAAATGGTGAGTATCGGTCCATGTTTTGGTATAGCCCCCATATTGACCGATCTCCCGATTTTACTTCTTTGGCTTATAGAAACCGTAGTTTTTACCCAATTTGCCTGAAATTGGAAATCTAGAGTTATTTTAGGACCATAACAAGGTGTGCCAAAAATGGTGAGTATCGGTCCATATTTTAGTGTAGCCCCCATAAGAACGATCTTAACTCCTTAGGTTTCTAGAAACCGTAGTTTTTATCCGATTTGCCTGAAATTGTAAATATTCTGGTATTTAAGGCTCACAAAAACGTGTATCGGATTAAGTTTTTATCTGTCCATTTGGTAATGCCTCCATATAGACCGATTTCACTTCTTGAGAGTATAGAAGGCGCACTGATCATGAAAATTGCTTGAAACTCAGTGTCAAATTTCCAGATTTTATTTCTCTGGTGAAAATCTACATATTTAAGATTTCAAATCAAGACGTTATTTTATAATTTTCTTGTACACTTACAAGAGATGTTAATGATTCCTCTAAAACTCAAATAAAAATGGTTCTTATAAATCCAGAATCTGATATAGTCTTCATAGGTTAAGTCTCTAAATGTATATTCGTGAAGTGGTACTAGTTGAACTGCTCTGCTTGATCTGTCCTCAAACCCTCTGAAATTTCAAAGGAAACCCTAATATTTGATTCATGGTGGTGGGTGTTTAAGATTCGGCCCGGCCGAACTTACTGCTGTATATACTTGTTTATTTTAAT
Source organism: Haematobia irritans (assembly GCF_050003625.1). Classification (NCBI taxonomy): domain Eukaryota; kingdom Metazoa; phylum Arthropoda; class Insecta; order Diptera; family Muscidae; genus Haematobia; species Haematobia irritans. The sequence continues at coordinate 151,367,994 of NC_134399.1, forward strand.
TCAGTTAGACTCACCGACAAAAGGGATGCAAAAAATGCTTCATATTGTATTTATTCAAAACTCTAGTAGTTTTACATCTCTCATTCCTAACTTCAAACTATTCTTTGTTTGCGTGGTCCATAATGTCCACCCAAGCGTTAGTTGAATCAGCGAGGGACTAGTTATAATTTTGAAAATGTTTAATTAGTATGGAAATTGGCCTAGCTGAAAGGACTGAAGTATTTAGAGTTTCCGACGTTTGCTACTTATTCTACATTTACGACGCGTATTTCACGTTTACGACATTTACAACTTTGCGACAGTCGCAAACCTAAAAATGTTTGATATAGACCATCTCTGGTTATTAGAGGTATATGTCGTCCATATTAGAGGTGTGCGCGTGACTGAAATTTCACTCACACTCACGCACATTCACGAAGCAAAATGTTTATTCACGCACGCTCATCCATGATACGTATGGTAGCCAATCCCACTCACGTACATTCACGAAATGAAAATCAGTACTCACGCACGAACTACTTTTAAAGACTCACGCTCACACACGATTCACGAGACTCACGACATTTTCCAAGCGAAAATCAGCAGAGGTAACAAAATTCAAAAATAGAATATAATTCGAGAGTTAAATTAATTTCTATTAACATACGAGTATGAATTAGGTTAGGTTAGGTGAAAGTGGCAGCCCGACTAAGTTTCAGGACCACTTAGACTATTCAGTCCATTGTGATACCACATTTAACTAAAAGTACCTATTACATATTCTAGTTTTAACCACTGAACCTTCACTATTATTTTCTTTTGTTGAATCAACCAAATTGTTCCAAAAACATTAACAGACTGCTTAAGTTAACGTTTTCCAGGTCCGCCAGTAATCTAAAGCTATGTGCCCCTAAAATTCGCTTACGCCTTACACAAGAGGTGTTTAATTGATTCCTTTTCCTCGGCATCATGACAGCTCATACAGTAGTCATTATACTTCGCACCAATAGTTTTTGCAAATTCGCTTATCAGGCAGCGACCCGTTATAGCAGATATCAGAAGTGATATCTGACGCTTTGAGAACACTAGCATATCTAGTGTGCGGTTCAACTTTAAATGGGGTCATATTTGCTTGGTGTCGTTACAACCCTTGCAATTCTCCTATCGAATATTGACCATCATAACAGGCTTCTCACGCAGTAAGAGCTTACAGGTAGCCCCTGGAATATGTAAGGTATTTCCTAGCCTTGGTAACTCATCTGCTTGACAGTTCCCCGGTATGTTCCTATGGTCAGGCACCCATATTAGGTGAATATTGTACTGCTCAGCCATCTCGGTGAGAGAATTGCGACAGTCGATGGCCGGTTTTGAGTAAAGGAACACAGAGTCCAAGGATTTTATTGCAGGTTGACTGTCTGAGTATATATTAATGCCAACAATTTTTGGAACATTACTTCTCAGCCAATTCGCCACCTCTTTTATTGCTAATATTTCAGCCTGAAAAACACTACAGTGATTAGGTAATCTTTTCGCTATTCGAAGTTCCAGATCTTTAGAATATACTCCGAAACCCACTTGTCCATCCAATTTGGAGCCATCAGTGTAGAAATCTATATATCTTTTATTCCCCGGGGTCTGTGTGCACCACGCCTCACTGTTGGGATTAGAGTTTCAAACTTTTTGTCCAAAAGTGGTTTCGCCAGAGTGTAATCCACTACGTTAGGCACATCTGGCATTATTTTGAGGACCAAACTGTGGCCGTACATTTTTTCCGACCACAGCGATAGCTCGCGCAACCGCGCAGCCGTTGTTGCAGCTGACTGTTTGGCCAAAATGTCTAAAGGCAATAGATGCAGCATGACATTAAGGGAATATGTTCCTGTCTTACTGAATGCGCCTGAGATACACAAGCACGCCATACGCTGAACTTTATCTAAACCTGTCGGTTGCTGAAGTGTCGGCCACCAGACTACAACACCATATAGCATTATAGGTCTAACTACTGCCGTGTATAGCTAATGCACAATTTTCGGTTTTAGTCCCCACTTTTTTCCTATTGCCTTTTTGCACGAGTACAAAGCTACCCTGGCTTTCCTCGCCCTTTCTTCAATATTAAGCCTAAAGTTCAGCTTCCTGTCCAGAATAACGCCAAGGTATTCTGCACACTCACCAAAGGGAATTTCAATACCCCCTAAGGATATGGACTTAACCGTGGGAGTTTTGCGATCATTGCAGTACATGACTAATCCTGTCTTGGCAGGATTTACGCCAAGACCATTCTTTTTTACCCATTTCTCAGTCATCCGGAGGGCTCTTTGTATAACATCTCTGATTGTGGATGGGAATTTTCCCCTGACTGCTAGGGCCACATCGTCTGCGTATGCCACCACTTTTATCCTTTCTTTTTCTAGGGAAACCAGAAGGTTGTTTATAGCAGCATTCCAAAGAAGAGGTGATATTACTCCTCCTTGAGGAGTGCCTCTGTTCACATACCTTTGCATGTTTGCTTATCCTAGTGTGGCTGAAATACGTCTCCTCATTAGGAGTATGAATTAAATCTTGATTTTTTCGTGAACATAATTTTGCAAAAATTTCATTCACGCACATTCACGAACCGATTTTATTTCTCACGAACGATCACGCACTACGTATTTATCTTAGTCCCATTAACGCATATTCACGAGAGTTGCTTTGGATTTTGTTCACGACTCATGTGATTGACGCGTGAATCACGCGTGTCTCGAGAATTTCGTGTCAAGTGCACAACTCTACTCCACATTCCATAATAAATTTGAACCGCTTTGGATGAACATCTTCAAGAGGCTCCAGAGGTCATATTTGGGGATCGGTTTATATGGGGGCTATATATAATTATGTGGACCAATGGTTGTTTGAGAGCATATAATCTCATACAAAATTTCAAGCATTTCGGATGAGAAAGGTTTAACCCATTACACGCCAAGACCATTTAAAATAAAACAAGTATATACAGCAGTAAGTTCGGTCGGGCCGAATCTTAACTACCCACCACCATGAATCATATATTATAGTGTGCTTTGAAAATTTCAGGCGGGTTTGATGACAGATATCCTCCCAAGCAGTACCAGTACGCTTCCCGAAGATTAAAGATTATACCTATGAAGATTAGATCAGATTCTGGATTTATAAGAACCGTTTTTGTTTGAGTTTTAGAGGAATCATAAACATCTCTTGTAAGTGTGCAAGTAAATGATGAAATAATGGTTTTATTTGATGTCAAATATCTGTAGATTTTTACCGTCTTATTAAATGAGTACGAGAAGTAAAATCTGGAAATATTACATTCAGTTTCCAGCAATTTTCATGATTAGTGCGCCTTATATACCCTCAAGAAGTTAACCCTTTCACTACCGATGTCCACTTAGAAGGACATTCGCAAAAGACACCAAATTCTATTTTCCCAATTAGTTTCGATTTATTTCTCGATGTTATTTTAAAGTAGAGGTTTTAATCTAAATAAGCGATAAATATTTTCCACATTGGTGAGCACTAAAATTCATTTTTATAAACTATAAATTTTTCTACTGTATGTTTCTAGTAAATGGACATTCATACAAAAACTATAGCTGATACTTTTCCGGATCCTTTTTTGTATTTTTTTCTCACACTTTGAAAGATATCATAGGCCAAATAGCGCTTCTTTTCGTAAGGCCATTTGGTCACAATTCAAGAATCAAGTTTTCAGAGCAAGCTCATATAGCTCTTGAAGTAAATGAGGTAGGTTCTCAAAATGACAATTTTTGTTCTACGAGTACATGCTGTTAGTATTAGTAAAAACAGAAGAAAAATTAAAGTTTTTAACAATAGGTTTATTTCGGTAGTAAAAGGGTTAAATCGGTCTATAAATACCATAAACGTTTTTATGGGTCTAAAATACAAGTATATTTACAATTTCAGACAAATCGGATAAAAACTATGGTTTCTAGAAACCCAAAAAGTAAAATCGGGAGATCGGTTGATAAGGGGGCTATATCAAAACATGGACCGATACTCACCATTTTCGGTGCACCTCTTAATGGTCCTAAAATACCTTTAGATTTCTCATTTCAGGCAAATTTAATAAAAACTACGGTTTCTAAAGGCCAAGAAGAGATTGGTCTATATGGAGGATATACCAAAACATGGATCGATACACGCCAATTTCGGAACACGAATTTGTGATCATAAAATACCTCTAGATTTCCAATTTTAGGAAATTTGAATAAAAACTACGGATTCAAGCAGCCCTAGAAGTATATATGGGGGCTGTATCAAAACTTGGACCGATACTCACCATTTTCGGCACACCTCTCTATGGTCCTAAATACTTCTAGATTTCGAATTTCAGGCAAATTAGATAAAAGCTACGGTTTCTACAAGCCAAGAAGTAAAATCGAGAGATCGGTCTATATGGAGGGTATACCAAAATATGGACCAATACTCACCATTTTCGATACACCTCTTCACACAAAAAATTTTTTTTCTGATTCAATCACCAAATTAATTGATCCAATTATTTTTTTAATTGAAATGTCTTCAATCACGAAAGTGATAGTATCAATCACAGTTTTAATTGGGCATAGAAAAAATTCTTGAGTAAAAAATTAATTGATTTCTTCAGCAAATTTCAATTAATTTTCTAATTGGTTCAATTAAAAATGTAATTGATGTTGATTGCAAAACTCAATTAATTTATTAATTAAAAAAGGTAACTATTTGTAATTACTTTCTGAATTGGCGTAGAGTTTAGACTAACAAATGATTGTTTGAAATACATTTTTAATTAAAAATTAAAAAAAAACAGCACTTTTTTAACTGAATTAGTCTTCCGAATTTGATTAAAAAGTTAATTGTATCAATTAATTTTTTAATTAAAAATTTTAAAATTTTCAATCATTGACTTAATTAACTTAATGTTTCTATCATGATTAAAAAGTTAATTGTATCAATTAATTTATTAATTGAAAAAAATTTTCAACTTCAATTAACTTTTTAATTGGAAATATTTTGGTGATATTTTTTTCTGTGTTTATGGTCTTAAAATACCTCTAGATTTCGAATTTCAGGCAAATTGGATAAAAACTACGGATTCTAGAAATAAAATCGGGAGATCGGTAAATATGAGGGCTATATCAAAACATCGACCGATACTCACAAATTTTCGGCACACCATTTTATGGTCCTAAAATACCATCCTATGGTGGTGGGTATAACAATTAAATTCATTTATTTATTTACACTTAACTTCAGTTAAAAAATATAAAAGAAATAAAAACATAAAGCAAACGTTGGCTAACTTCACTTATAAAACAAGTAAGGAAAGTTTACAGTCGGGCGGGGCCGACTATATTATACCCTGCACCACTTTGCATATCTAAATTTTCGATACCATATCACATCCGTTAAATGTGTTGAGGGCTATATATATAAAGGTTTGTCCCAAATACATACATTTAAATATCACTCGATCTGGACAGAATTTGATAGATTTCTACAAAATCTATAGACTCAAAATTTAAGTCGGCTAATGCACTAGTGTGGAACACAATGTTAGTAAAAAAATATGGGAAACATTTAAATCTGAAGCAATTTTAAGGAAACTTCGAAAAACTTTATTTATGATTTATCGCTCGATATATATGTATTAGAAGTTAAGGAAAATTAGAGTCATTTTTACAACTTTTCGACAAAGCAGTGGCGATTTTACAACGAAAATGTTGGTATTTTGACCATTTTTGTCGAAATCAGAAAAACATATATATGGGAGCTATATCTAAATCTGAACCGATTTCAACCAAATTTGGCACGCATAGCAACAATGCTAATTCTACTCCCTGTGCAAAATTTCAACTAAATCGGAGCAAAAAATTGTCCTCTGTGGTCATATGAGTGTAAATTGGCCGAAAGCTATATATTGGAGCTATATCTCAATATGAACCGATTTCACGCATAGCTACAATGCTAATTATACTCCCTGTGCAAAATTTCAACCAAATTGGGGTAAAACTCTGGCTTCTGGGACCGTATTAGTCCATATCGGGCGATAGATATATATGGGAGCTATATCTAAATCGGAACCGATTTCAATAAAATTTGGTACACTTGACTATAGTACTAATTGTTCTTGTTGTGCAAAATTTTAAGCAAATTAGGGTAAAACTCTGGCTTCTGGGGCCATATAAGTCCATATCGGGCGAAATATATATATGGGAGCTATATCTAAATCTGAACCAATTTCTTCCAAAATCAATCTATTCTAAGTCAAAACACACACTTGTGCCAAATTTGAAGTCGATTGGACTAAAACTGCGACCTAGACTTTGATTACAAAAATGTGTTCACGAACAGACGGACATCGCTATATCGACTCAAGAGCCCACCCTGAGCATTTTTGGCAAAGACACCATGTGTCTATCTCGTCTCCCTCTGGGTGTTGCAAACATATGCACTAACTTATAATACCCTGTTCCACAGTGTGGAGCAGGGTATAAAAAGTTCTGCGATATTAAAGGTTGCCAATTTTCTGTACACAAGCGAGTACAACGGCAGGGAATGGGTTAAACTTTTTTGAAAGAAATCAAAATATGGTTAGAAAAGAACAACGGCAGGGAATGGGTTAAACTTTTTTGACAGAAATCAAAACATGGTTAGAAAAGAACAACGTTTGCGATAACCGGTTTCCAAACTTTTTTTGTTTTGTTTTTGAGTGTATTCACTGCCATGATAAGTTTTTGTCACTGTATGTTTTTTTTCCATGCTATAAATAAGCATAACATGACTGTTGTGATCTTATCAACTTATGATTTTTCTCTGTTGTTATGTTCACAATAGTGGGCTCCATTCCAACTTCCATACACATTTGTATGCCTTTAATTCGAATTTACCAATGTACATTTCATAAGAAATAATTTACTAAATTTACGTTGTATCTTCAAAAAAAATGCTATAAACTGCATTTATTATCCCACAGCACGACTACTATGATGATGATGATGATGAAGGAATTTATGGACATTCAAGAGTGGTTTCCGGGCAAACGGATATCATGCATTCTGCACATGATATTCGTTTATGCAATTTAAACTGGCCTTTGTTACAATGGTCGATTTTTTACACATCGTACATCTTTCCTTTTGAAATGTGCATTGTTTAATGAATGGATGAGATGGATGCATGTCACTTTGTCAAAAATGTCCTTAGCAATTCTTTTTTTATCCCCTTCTCGTTTTATTGTGCCTTTGACCGATTTCAGAGCTTGTTGTTTGTCGTCAAGGGGCGAGTATGGAGGAGGAGGAGTGGGGGATACGTGTTTCCACTGCATCGAATGTATCTGGTTACTTTTTTAAATGTTCTTCTAGGTTTGCAGATGCATCACTTCTATCGTTAAAGCTTTGTGTCCTGATACCGATATGAGACAGCACCCATCATCAAATTTAAGGGAAGACTTGAGTGTGGCCATTATGATGACAAACAAAAATGGTGTATTCATATCACACATAGCTTAAGGCACACGATATATGAGAATTATTGAAATTTAATATGATTTCAGTACGAGTGTTGGGTGTAAAAAATGGGCTATTGTTATGCGGTAATTGAATATAAAAGAAATTTCTGGAATCTTGATTGAATCTTTTTCGCAAAAATTTTTGAAAGCATTTGGCTCAAATTTTCAAAAAAAAATTCATAGGAAACAAGCAGGTAATACATTTGCAGTGAGCTTTAAAAACACAAAAGTGCAAAGATTTTTCTTCTTTTAGTTTTGATTTTTGGGTTAAGTACAAATTTAACAGTCAAAAGTTCGGCCGGGCCGAATCTTAAATCCCCACCATCGTGGAACACATTCAATAATTTTCTGTGAAAGCATCTCCTCGTAATAGATTGTCCTATATAACATCACTTCGTAAAAAGATGGGCTTAGGTTAGTTTAGGTATAGTGGTAGCCCGATATTTCAGGCTCACTTAGTCTATTCAATCCATTGTGATACCAAAGTGGTGAACATCTCTCTTATTACTGAGTGCTGCCCGATTCTATGTTAAGCTCAATGACAAGGGACCTACTTTCTATAGCCAAGTCCGAATGGCGTTTCACATTGCACTGAAACCACTTAGAGAAGCTTTGAAACCCTCAGAAATGTCACCAGCATTACTGAGGTGGGATAATACACCGCTGATAAACTTTTGGTGTTCGGTCGAAGCAGAAATCGAACCCACGACCTTGTGTATGCAAGGCGGGCATGCTAACCATTGCACCACGGTGGGCTTGGTTATGGACATTTGAGGCCATTTCAGAATTTCAGTTAGATCGGATAAAAGTTCGGATGTCCAGACGCTCAAGAAATCAAATCGGGCTATATGGAGGCTAAACTAAACCTTTGACCGATACAAACCATATTCGCTATACCGATATATGGACCCAAAATACCTATAGGTTTTGAATTTCAGGTAAATTGGATAAAAATTGCGATGGCTAGAAATCCAAGAAGCTAAATCAGGAGATCAAGCTATATGGGAGCTATGCCACAACATGGCCGATACAAAGCATATTCGCTATACCGATATATGGACCCAAAATACCTATAGATTTTGAATTTCAGGTAAATTGGATATAAATTGCGGTGGCTAGAAATCCAAGAAGTTAAATCAGGAGATCAAGCTATATGGGAGCTATGCCACAACATGGAACGGCACATGTATTTGTGGTCCTAAAATAATACCTCTAGATTTCCAATTTCAAACCACGGTTTCTAGAAACCCAAGACTCCGAATCCGGGGATCCGTTTATATGGGAGCTATATAAAAACCTGGACCAATATAGCCCATCTTCGTACTTGGCCTGCGTGCATACAAAAGACGAATATGTGCAAAATTTCAGCACTTAAAACTAAAGTGCCAAAAATATGAAATCCAAACATATAACTTTTACACCGAAAAATATGAAAAACAGTCTTTTTCGTCCGTGCAGGGACATTTTGCACATTTGTTTTTCTATTTAGTAATATCGACTTTACAAGTCATTATCTATTTAAAACGTGTTTTATTTTAAATAGGTTAAAAACAGAGTAAGAATTACTAAAATTGTACACATTATTTAAATTTTGTCCAATAAAAGGCTAATGCCTTGGGGCGGAGCACAGTGTGGCCCAGGGTATAAATATGGCAAATGTTTATAAATTTGTAGGCAATTTCGCAACAATTTATGATTTATCAGTCGATAGATATGTATTAGAGGTATAGGAAAATCTGAATAATTTTTACAAGTTTTCAACTTAGCAGTGAGTATCAATGAGCATCAATAACATAAAAAATAAAATTTACTATAGAAATAAAATTTTGACAAAAATTGCTATAGAAATAAAATTTTGACAAAATTTGCTAAATTTCTATAGCAAATTTTGACAAAATTTTCTATAGAAAAAAAATTTTCTAGAAATAAAATTTTGACAAAAATGTCTCGAAAAATAAAATGTTTAACATACAAAATCTTCTTTAGAAATGAAATTTCAACAAAATCTTCTATACACACCAAAAATTTTTTTTGATTTCAATCACGAAAATCGCGGATTCAATCATTTTTATACCCTCCACCATAGGATGGGGGTATATTAACTTTGTCATTCCGTTTGTAACACATCGAAATATTGCTCTAAGACCCCATAAAGTATATATATTCTGGGTCGCGGTGAAATTCTGAGTCGATCTGAGCATGTCCGTCCGTCCGTCCGTCCGTCTGTTGAAATCACGCTAACTTCCGAACGAAACAAGCTATCGACTTGAAACTTGGCACAAGTAGTTGTTATTGATGTAGGTCGGACGGTATTGCAAATGGGCCATATCGGTCCACTTTTACGTATAGCCCCCACACTGTTAGAAAAATATGTTTTTCATATGTTCCGATATAAACAAAATGTGTTTCGGGCACGATTTTAAACCACAATATATTTAAGTGCGAACATGTAATTTTCCTAAACTAACACTAAATGTTTGGGACATCTATGTTAATATGTTAGAATATATTATGTTTGGGGCATGAATGTTTCATAAAAATCATATGTGTGAATACAAACATATATAAATTTACAAATTTCAACCAAACATACATATGTTGTGATATTTTATTCAAAGCGACAGAGAGAGTATAGAGAGAAATAGAGATGGAAACCGGGAGAGTTGACGAAAGATATCAATATAACACAGCAAAAGAGTCAAAAGAGAACAATTTCTGTGAAACCGCTTGTATGTTGTTTCGGAAAACTGTTTTATGATAAGGCCAAAAATTTGATATGTTTAAGTCTAAATATTATTTAATTTGAATAAAGAGAATATACATTCTGAACCAAGAGAATAGACATTTGAAAAACAAACAGCTTATGTTTTCGCCTTGAGAGCAGCATTTTATGTATGTGTGGACATGTGTTTTGTTTATCATTTTGGCATTATTTTTTTCTTGGTTCGTTAAAAGAAATCAGGGGTCTTCATAAAAATAACGAAAGGGCACTATACTCTTTTTATACCCTCCACCATAGGATGGGGGTATATTAACTTTGTCATTCCGTTTGTAACACATCGAAATATTGCTCTAAGACCCCATAAAGTATATATATTCTGGGTCGTGGTGAAATTCTGAGTCGATCTAAGCATGTCCGTCCGTCCGTCCGTCTGTCCGTCTGTCCGTCCGTCCGTCTGTCCGGCTGTCCGTCCGTCTGTGGAAATCACGCTAACTTCCGAACGAAACAAGCTATCGACTTGAAACTTGGCACAAGTAGTTGTTATTGATGTAGGTCGGATGGTATTGAAAATGGGCCATATCGGACCACGTTTACGTATAGCCCCCATATAAACCGATCCCCAAATTTGGTTTGGGGAGCCTCCCGGAGCAGCAAAATTCATCCGATCCGGTTGAAATTTGGTACGTGGTCTTAGTATACGGTCTCTAACAACCATGCAAAAATTGGTCCATATCGGTCCATAATTATATATAGCCCCCATATAAACCGATCCACAGATTTGACCTCCGGAGCCTCTTGGAGGGGCAAAATTCATCCGATCCGATTGATATTTGGTACCTGATGTTAGTATATGGTCTCTAACAACCATGCAAAAATTGGTCCATATCGGTCCATAATTATATATAGCCCCCATATAAACCGATCCCCAGATTTGACCTCCGGAGCCTCTTGGAGGGGCAAAATTCATCCGATCCGGTTGAAATTTGGTACCTGATGTTAGTTTACGGCCTCTCATAACCATGCAAAAATTTGTCCATATCGGTCCATAATTATATATAGCCCCCATATAAACCGATCCCCAGGTTTGAACTCCGGAGCCTCTTGGAAGAGCAAAATTCATCCGATCCAGTTGAAATTTGGTACATAGTGTTAGTATATGGTCTCTAACAACCATGCAAAAATTGGTCCATATCGGTCCATAATTATATATAGTTCCCATATAAACCGTCCCCAGATTTGACGTCCGGAACCTCTTGGAGGAGCAAAAGTCATCCGATACGGTTGAAATTTGGTACATTTTGTCAATATATGGCCTCTAACAGCCATGTAAAAATTGGTCCATATCGGTCTTTAGTTATATATAGCCGATGACTTATTACACAAAAATTGGTCCATATCGCCAAAAATAATCTACCAAAACTTTATTTCCATAGAAAATTTTGTCAAATTTTATTACTATAGAAAGTTTTGTTAAAATTTCATTTCTATAGAAAGTTTTGTCAAAAGTTTATTTCTATAGAAATATTTGTCAAAATTTTATTTCTATAGAAAATTTTGTCAACATTTTATTTCTATACAAAATTTTGTCAAAATTTCATTTCTATACAATATTTTGTCAACATTTTATTTCTATAGAAATTTTTGTCAAAATTGTATTGCTATAGAAAATTTTGTCAACATTTTACTTCCATAGAAAATTTTGTCAACATTTTATTTCTATAGAAATTTTGTCAAGTTTTTATTTCTATAGAAAATTTTGTCAAATTTTTAAGGAGGAGGTTCAAGTGTAGTTCACGTTGGGTTGAGTGAATTACCCGAATTTATTCTGATAATTGGTTGATAGTTTTGCTGCAAGTAGAGGATGCTGATGAGGAATGTGGTAATTCCGAAACAGCTGTACATCCAACCATCTTGCAGTCTATAGGGCTTTGCCCAAATAAATTTGACAAGCATACTTTTCCTCTGTTGGTTAAGCTACACTTGTAGCTTAGTCAATGCATGGCTTTAAGCTGAGATCAAAAAACAAAAAAACAACAATAACGATTGAAGAGAAGCCAATAATAACAAACAAAACGAATGAAGATAGAGGAAGCACGCTCAAAAACAAACCCAGCCTAATACATACAAATCGATGATTTGAGTTTGGCAAAGGAAAAGAGATATGCTGGCAAATTTGTTTAGGCAGTAGCCGACTATCAAACCCTTTTTCGGGAGGTTCAAGTGTAGTTCACGTTGGGTTGAGTGAATTACCCGAATTTATTCTGATAATTGGTTGATAGTTTTGCTGCAAGTAGAGGATGCTGATGAGGAATGTGGTAATTCCGAAACAGCTGTACATCCAACCATCTTGCAGTCTATAGGGCTTTGCCCAAATAAATTTGACAAGCATACTTTTCCTCTGTTGGTTAAGCTACACTTGTAGCTTAGTCAATGCATGGCTTTAAGCTGAGATCAAAAAACAAAAAAACAACAATTTTTATTTCTATAGAAAATTTTGTCAAAATTTTATTTCTATAGAAAATTTTGTCAAGGTTTCATTTCTATAGAAAATTTTGTCAAAATTTTATTTCTATAGAAAATTTTGTCAAACTAGATTATATACGTATTTAATCGGCCTTTTTTTGTTTAATATATACCCCGTATGGGCTAACTTACAATTTAGAAGACAGTGTTAAAAAGTTTTACGATACCTTGCCATCGGCAAGTGTTATCGCAACCCAAGTAATTCGATTGTGGATGACAGCCTTTAGTAGAAGTTCCTACGCAATCCATGGTGGAGGGTACATAAGATTCGGCCTGGCCGAACTTACGGCCGTATATACTTGTTAGAGTTGGGACGGTAAAATGAAATAAGGAGGAAATAGTGAAAAATTACACAGTAAAATGTAAAAAAACAAAGTTTAGTTTCTCTTTATTAAAAAGTAGCCCACGGGGAGTTGACGGAAACCATCAAATATAAAAGCGGGCATTAAGTTCGACTTTTACAGCTAAAACAATTTAAAAAGTTTATTTTCTTTAAAATGAATTATTAAAGAAAAATAAAAGGAATTTTAGAGCGATGGTGTTAAATGCTAGTAAAAAACTGTTCACTCCTAAATAAATTTATGTTTATATTATAAAATTATGTATGTATGTTTATACTCGACTCCACGTTCTTCTTTTGTTAGTTTTTGAATTCCTTCCAAATTTTAAAGTTTTGTACAAAAGCAGTTTTTTATTACAAGATTGTTATTTTTGCAATAAAAAATAATATTTTATCCAAAAATCATTCAATTTCGTTTATATCAAGCACTGTTACTGACTATAAATCTTTAATAACGCACATTTCGATGTTTCATTTAAAAAAATTAATATAGTATAAATATAAATGTGTAAATTAAAAAAAAAAACAAAAAAAAATGTTCGGTCGGAGCAGGGATTGAACCCACGACCCTTTGCATGCAAGGCAGACATGCTAACCACTGCTCCACGTGGCAAACAAATGTATGTTTCTGTTAAATAATGTTATGTTTGCATGGGCTCGTGGGCGCTGCAAACCTATGTAACTTAAAACGATAATTATCTACTGGTGACTATAACAGCTACGTAGCCCAGTGGATAGTGTGTTGGCTTACAAACTGTATGGTCCTCGGTTCGATTCTCCGTGCAGGCGAAAGGTAAAATTTAAAAAATTTATAAAAGTGAATAATTTCTTCAACATTATTTGTATTACAGAGAAAGGTGCCAATAACTAAAAAATTTCGTGGAAGTGAAAATTACGAGTATGTTAGGGAATGAGCACAATCGTGTTTGGGAAAAATTCTTCCAAGCATATAATATTTTTGTCTCAAAATGCTTCCAAACATATAATATGTTCACATAAAACAAACATATTAATGTTTCGGCAGTATGCAATAATATATGTGCTTCCTGCAAAATATGTTTGGAACATATGTTAAAGAAGCGATTTTTTTTGAGGGTGCATATAAACGGACCCCCAAATTTGGCTTGCGATTGCTCTACGAGAAGAAAATTTTATCCGATCCGGCTGAAATTTGGTACATGGTGTTAGTATATGGTCTCTAACAACCATGCAAAAATTGGTCCACATCGGTCCATAATTATATATAGCCCCCATATAAATCGATCCCCCGATTTGACTTGCGGAGCCTCTAAGAGAAGCAAATTTCATCCGATCCGGTTGAAATTTGGTACATGGTGTTGGTATATGGTCTGTAACAACCATGCAAGAATTGGTCCATATCGGTCCATAATTATATATAGCCCCCATATAAACCGTTCCCCAGATTTGATCTCCGGAGCCTCTTGGAGGAGCAAAATTCATCCGATCCAGTTAAAATTTGCAACGTGGTGTTAGTATAAGGCCCCTAATAACCATGCCAAAATTGGTCCATATCGGTCTATAGTTATATATAGCCGATCCCCAATCACACAAAAATTGGTCCATATCGGTTCATAATCATGGTTGCCACTCGAGCCAAAAATAATCCACAAAAATTTTATTTTTATAGAAAACATTGTCAAAATGTTATTTCGATAGAAAATTTTGTCAAAATTTTATTTCTATAGAAAATTTTGTCAAAATTTTATTTCAATAGAAAATTTTGACAACATTTTATTTCCATAGAAAATTTTGTCAAACTTAATTATATACGTATTTAATCGACCTTTTTTAGTTTAATATATACCACGTATGGACTATGTGGTATATATTACGGTGTTAGGAAGTTTTAAGATACCTTGCCATCGGCTTCAGTAGAAGTTTCTACACAATCCATGGTGGAGGGTACATAAGCTTCGGCCTGGCCGAACTTACGGCCGTATATACTTGTTTTAATTGAAATGTCTTAAATCACGAAAATTATAGTATCAATCACCCATTTTGATTGAAAACCAACACGATTTTCAATTAAAAATTTAATTGACTTTTGTCACGGAATCAATTAATTGTGTGATTGAATCAATTAAAAACGTGATTAATTTTTAACATAAAATTCAATCACAGTTTTAATTGAATCAATCAAAATTTTAATTAATTTCGCGACAAAAATCAATCAACTATTTGATTCATTCAATTAAAAAATTAATTGAAATTGGCTATAAATTTCAATCAAAAAATTTATGTATTGCGCTCCCCAAAATCGTATTTAGTTTTATTTGAAATAAAAGAAAATAAGTGATTCTTATTATTATTTTTTGAATTATGCAATAGACAAATAAATTTGGTTGTTGTCATTTGTGTGCTTTGTTCTAACATAACTTACACAGACAATTACTATCAATAACAACTATAGGGTTAAAAAATAAACTACATATATAAATCTTTATCTTCCTTATTATAATAACCATGTCAGCATGTTCCTTCTAATATGTAGATACGCCTAGATTTCCAATAAATCAGCAGTAAGCTAATTTAGTTTTTCTGAAAGCAAACAGAATAATTCGAATTTAATTTTGTTCAATTAAAAGTTAATTTTGTTAAACATTACCTGCATCGAATATCAAGTTCAATTCTTAATTCTAGGTTGTAGATTTATAATCTTCTTATGCAGTTGTAGTCTTTTAGCATAAAAAGGTGTATTAAGGAGCTCGGTAATTTAATTCCTTTCCAAAATTTCCCCACATTGAAGTCGTCTATTAAAATTTGAACCAATCAGAGACAAAAACAAGTATATAAAGCGGTAAGTTCGGCCGGGCCGAATCTTAAATACCCACCACCATGAATCAAATATTATAGTTTCCTGTGAAAATTTCAGGTGGATTTGGTGACAAGTAGATCAGTTCAACCAGTACACTTCCCGAAGATAAATTCAAAGATTTTACCTATGAAGACTAGATCAGATTCTGAATTTATAAGAACCATATTTGTTTGAGCTTTAGAGGAATCATAAACATCGTGTGCAAGTGTGCAAGAAAATGAAATGGAAATGAAGTAACGCCTTGATTTAAAATCTAACATCTGTAGATTTTTACCCCCATTATTTAAATGATTACCAGAAGTAAAATCTGGAAACTATAATTCAGTTTCAAGCAATTTTCACTATCGGTGCACATGGACCGATATTCACCATTTTCGGCACACCTCTTGATGGTCCTAAAATACTTCTAGATTTAAAATGTCATGCAAATTTGATAAAAACTATGGTTTCTAAAAGCCCAAGAAGTAAAATCGGGAGATCGGTCTATTTGGGAGATAAACCAAAACATGGACCAATACGCGCCATTTTCGGCTCTCATATTTAAGGTCTTAAAATACCTCTAGATTTCTCATTTCAGGCAAATTTGATAAAAAACTACGTATTCTAGAAGCTTAAAAATTAAAATCATTTCTTGCACACCTATTTGTATTCCTAAAAACCGAAAAAAAAACGATTTCAGGCAAAGTGGACAATAATTACGGTTTCTAGAAGCCCAAAAAGTAATATCGGGAGATCCGTCTATCTGATGGCTATATCAAAACATGGACCCATACTCACAATTTTCGGCATACCTTTTTATGGTCCTAAAATACGTCTAGATTTCCAATTTGAGGCAAGTTGGATAAAAACTACGGTTTCTATAAGCCCAAGAATAAAATCTGGAGATCGGTCCATATGGGGGCTATATAAAAACATGGTCCGATACTCATAATTTTCAGCACACATCTTTAGGGTTTCAAAATACCTCTAGATTTCTAATTTCAAGCAAATTGGATATAAACTACAGATTTTAGACGCTCAAGAAGTAAAAACTGGAGATCGGTCTATATGAGGGCTATACCAAAACATGGTCCGATACTCACCATTTTCGGCACACCTCTTTATTGTCCTAAAATACCTCTAGATTTCAAATTTCAACCAAATTGGATAATAACTACGGATTCTAGAAGCCCAAGAAGTAAAATCGGGAAATCGGTCTATATGGGGGCTATGCCTAAACATCAACTGATAGTCACCATTTTTGGCACACCTCTTTATGGTGCTAGATTTCCAATTTCAGGCGAATTGGATAGAAACTAAGGTTTTTATAAGCCCGAGACCGATATCGATTCTAGAAGCCCTAGAAATATAATCGGGAAATCGATCTATATGGGGGCTATACAAAAACATGGACCGATACTCACCATTTTTGGCACACCTCTTTGTGGTCATAAAATACCTCTAGATTTCCAATTTCAGGCAAATTGGATAGAAACTAAGGTTTATATAAGCCCTAGACCCCAAATCGGGAGGTCGGTTTATATGGGGACTATATCAAAACTTTGACCGATATACCCCATCTTCGAACTTGACCTGCCTGCAGAAAAAAAACGAGTTTGTGCGAAATTTCAGCACGATTGCTTTATTATTGAAGACTGTAGCGTGATTACAACAGACAGACAGCCAGCCAGACAGATAGACAGACAGCCAGACAGACAGATAGACAGACAGACAGACGGACATGGCTATATCGTCTTAGTATTTCTCCCTGATCAAGAATATATATATATATATATATATATATATATATATATATATATATATATATATATATATATATATATATATATATATATATATATATATATATATATATATATATATATATATATATATATATATATATATATATATATATATATATATATATATATATATATATATATATATATATATATATATATTTTATATAGTCGGAAATCTATATTTCGATGTGTTACAAACGGAATGACAAACTTATTATACCCCCGTCACCATTCTATGGTGGTGGGTATAATTAAACAAAATAAAATCGATGGTTCGAAATATTTCAAATAAATTTTTATGATGTTGGGCATTAAAATGGATCCAATGAAATCTAATTTGCGTAAAAACTTATTTAGTTACACAAATGTGAAATGTTTTAAAAATTTTAGTTTAGCCGGAGTCAGAGTTGAGCAAAATTTTTTCGACTCCTACTCAAGAGCCCTGATTCACATCGAAAACACTGAATTCAGATCTCACCTCAAGAAATGATGTAAATTCATCGCTTCTGTGCCAATTGTGTTCCACTTCCGGATCCAAAACGAACATTTTCACTACTTTTTTGGCAACGGTTTTTGTCTTTTTGCCACATTTCCATGCATTTTTTATTAATTTGTTCCGTGTTAAGGTTCTTTAGAAATTTGCCAACGAATATATCACAGACAAAAACAAGTATATACGGCCGTAAGTTCGGCCAGGCCGAATCTTATGTACCCTCCACCATGGATTGCGTAGAAACTTCTACGAAAGACTGTCATCCACAAACCAAATTTCAACCAGATCGGATGAATTTTGCTACTCCAAACGGCACCGGAGGTCAAATCTGGGGATCGGTTTATATGGGAGCTATATATTATTATGGACTGATAGGAACCAATTCCTGCATGGTTGTTGGATACCCTATACTAACATCACGTACCAAATTTCAACCGAATGGGAAGAATTTTGCTCTTACAAGGTGCTCCGGAGGTCAAATCTGGGGATCGGTTTATATGGGGCCAATATATAATTATGGACCGATATCGACCAAATTTTGCATGGGTGTTTGAGGCCATATATTAACATCACGTACCAAATTAAAACTGAATCAGATAAATTTTGGTCTTCCAAGAGGCTCCGGAGGTCAAATCTGGTGATCGGTTTATATGGGGGCTATATTATGGACCGATATGGACTAATTTTTGCTTGGTTGTTAGAGACCATATACTAACACCATGTACCAAATTTCAGCCGGCTCGGATGAAAATTGTTTCTCTTAGAGGCTCTGCAAGCCAAATCGGGGGATCGGGTTATATGGGGGCTATATATAATTATGGACCGATGTGGACCAATTTTTGCATGGTTATTAGAGACCATATACTAACACCACGCACCAAATTTCAGCCGGATCGGATGAAAATTGTTTCTCTTAGAGGCTCTGCAAGCCAAATCGGGGGATCGGTTTATATGGGGGCTATATATAATTATGGACCGATGTGGACCAATTTTTGCATGGTTGTTAGGGGCCATATACTGACACCATGTACAAATTTCAGCCGGATCGGATGAAATTTGCTTCTCTTAGAGGCCTCGCAAGCCAAATTTGGGGGTCCGTTTATATGGGGGCTATACGTAAAAGTGGACCGATATGGCCCATTTGCAATACCATCCGACCTACATCAATAACAACTACTTGTGCCAAGTTTCAAGTCGATATCTTGTTTCGTTCGGAAGTTAGCGTGATTTCAACAGACGGACGGACGGACGGACATGCTCAGATCGACTCAGAATTTCACCACGATCCAGAATATATATACTTTATGGGTCTTAGAGCAATATTTCGATGTGTTACAAACGGAATGACAAAGTTAATATACCCCCCATCCTATGGTGGAGGGTATAAAAATTTACAATTCTTAAAATTTTGGATAATCCCCAATTAATTTACGATTTCAGTGCGACTAAATATCATATACTTAACTTCTGTTGAACCTCTTTAAAGCTTTTCAAATAGTCATATAAAATTTAAATTTAACCATATTGTGTAAATTTTCCCCAATCTTTATTGTCCTGGATAAAAACCACAACTTTTGTTCATTGCAACGTTACTCCCAGATCTCAAAAATTATCCTTTACATCAAGGGTCATAGTATTGATGCGGTCCTTGAACCTTCACATACACTAAAAACTGTAATACTATGAAATCTTTACGATTACGAACTTTTGGGATTAATTGATGCTTAATACTCTACCAGTATGCTAGTCATATACTATGTGATGCCTTCCCACAACTTCGTTCAATACCGAAATATTTTACAGAGGCGTAGAATAAATATTCCCTCCATTCCCCTCACCGTTCCACAGAGAGATTATTCTTTGGCTTCGCTTTGGTATAGCATATAAGGACTAATAAAATTCAATCCTCCTCAGTTAGTGCTTCAACCACAACAAGAGATGTAGCAAAACTTTTACTACTGGCCTTTGGGTGTGATTCGTGTAAATGTATGGGTCAAGGAATATGAGATCTGTTATTAAGAGTCCTTAGAGATTATGGGCCTAATTGAAATATCAAGTATCCAGTGTGCATGTATAAGAATGTATTTCAGTTTTGATGTTGTTCGACACTAGCAACACCATATTGATATACTGGTGTGAATGGCCAATGGGGAAGTTAGTTTGTGGGCATTAAGAAGAGGAAGAAGATGAACCTACGGAAACTTTGTTACTATGGTTCTAGCATGGTCTTTGTTATGTGGCCTAATGTATTTAACCTTTGGCCAGTAACAATGACTATTGCCATAGCAATCAGTTTTATACGATTTCTTGATAATTCAAATGAAGTATGTATTAATAACCAGCAAGTCTGGAAATAAATGATGAATAGAATTTCGATTGCATTAATTAAATAAATAATTAAATATTTTCTGATTGGTCATATGTAATCAAAATATAAACAATTTGGAAGAATCTATGGTCAAACGTAAGCGACAATATTATATCGCTCAATAACTTTACGCAAAAACAAAAAAAAAATATATTTCATTGAACTCAAACTAAAGCGCTATATTTTTATAACCTTTGCCTAACCCAGCATAAAAATTTGGAAGTTCTTCTAAAGGCACGGCTTTAAAAACACTTCCAAAAATTTCCACCCAAAAATGTTCTTTATTTTAACCACACAGGAAGTTCTTTTAACCCTGGAAAGTCATCCTTATTTTTTGTACACTAACGTCATCCTTCGTCATTTTGACTACGGCTTATTTCAAGACGCTATAATTTACATCGTAAGCAAAAATGAGAACCAAAATTGAGTTTATTTTCTTATTCAATTTGTTTTTAATTAGTATAAAACAAAAATTCATAAAATGGTTGAATTATTATAACTTAAATTTATCATTTCCCAATCGACTAAAATGCATTTTAAATCGAAAATGAAATTACGCGTCGTCATTTTGACGAAGGATGACTGTCCAGGGTTAATTCAATTTTTATAAAAAAAAAACAAGTAAGTAAAGTCTAAAGTCGGGCGGGGCCGACTATTTTATACCCTTCACCATTATGTAGACCAAAATTTGTGTTGCCATCTATTTCAAATTTGCTGGGAGCTATATAAAGGTTTGCATTTCCAGATACAAATACTTTCAATGGAGGCAATTTTTTGTACTTTTACAAAAACTCTAGAATTAAAATTTTAATCGGCTAGGTTAGGTTAGGTTAGGTGGCAGCCCGATGTATCAGGCTCACTTAGACTATTCAGTCCATTGTGATACCACATTGGTGAACTTCTCTCTTATCACTGAGTGCTGCCCGATTCCATGTTAAGCTCAATGACATGGGACCTCCTTTTTATAGCCGAGTCCGAACGGCGTTCCACATTGCAGTGAAACCACTTAGAGAAGCTTTGAAACCCTCAGAAATGTCACCAGCATTACTGAGGTGGGATAATCCACCGCTGAAAAACTGTTTGGTGTTCGGTCGAAGCAGGAATCGAACCCACGACCTTTTGTATGCAAGGCGGGCATGCTAACCATTGCACCACGGTGGTTCCCATAAATCGGCTAACGCTCTGGGATGAAACACAATGTTAGTAAAAAACAAGGATATT